>NC_135330.1:97147272-97421551 GCF_023851605.1 Tamandua tetradactyla | reverse complement strand
TTTCAGAAATAGAAAAACCAATAAGCAAATTTATCTGGAAGGGCAGGGTACCCCGAATTGCTAAAAACATCTTGAGGAAAAAAAACGAAGCTGGAGTCTCGCGCTGCCTGACTTTAAGGCATATTATAAAGCCACAGTGGTCAAACAACATGGTATTGGCATAAAGATAGATATCGACCAATGGAATCGAATAGAGTGCTCAGATATACCCTCTCATCTATGGACATTTGATCTTTGATAAGGCAGTCAAGCCAACTCACCTGGGACAGAGCAGTCTCTTCAATAAATGGTGCGTAGAGAACTGGATATCCATATGCAAAAGAATGAAAGAAGACCCATCTCTCACACCCTATACAAAAGTTAACTCAAAATGGATCAAAGATCTAAACATTAGGTCTAAGACCATAAAACAGTTAGAGGAAAATGTTGGGAGATATCTTATGGATCTTACAACTGGAGGTGGTTTTATGGACCTTAAACCTAAAGCAAGAACACTGAAGAAGGAAATAAATAAATGGAGCTCCTCAAAATTAAACACTTTTGTGCATCAGAGAACTTCATCAAGAAAGTAGAAAGACAGCCTACACAATGGGAGACAATATTTGGAAATGACATATCAGATAAAGGTCTAGTATCCAGAATTTATAAAGAGATTATTCAACTCAACAACAAAAAGACAGCCAACCCAATTACAAAATGGGAAAAAGACTTAAACAGACACCTACCAGAAGAAGATACGGATGGCCAAGAGGCACATGAAGAGATGCTCAATGTCCCTGGCCATTAGAGAAATGCAAATCAAAACCACAATGAGATATCATCTCACACCCACCAGAATGGCCATTATCAACAAAACAGAAAATGACAAGTGCTGGAGAGGATGCGGAGAAAGAGGCACACTTATTCACTGTTGGGGGAATGTCAAAGGGTGCAACCACTGTGGAAGGCAGTTTGGCGGTTCCTCAAAAAGCTGAATATAGAATTGCCATACGACCCAGCAATACCATTGCTAGGTATCTACTCAAAGGACTTAAGGGCAAAGACACAAACGGACATTTGCACACCAATGTTTATAGCAGCATTATTTACAATTGCAAAGAGAAAACAGCCAAAATCTCCATCAACAGAAGAGTGGCTAAACAAACTGTGGTATATACATACGATGGAATATTATGCAGCTTTAAGACAAGATAAACTTATGAACCATGTAATAACATGGATGGACCGAGAATATTATGCTGAGTGAATCCAGCCAAAAACTAAAGGACAAATACTGTATGGTCCCACTAATGTGAACGGACATTCAAGAATAAACTTGAAATATGTCATTGGTAACAGAGTTCAGCAGGAGTTAGAAACAGGGTAAGACAATGGGTAATTGAAACTGAAGGGATACAGACTGTGCAACAGGACTAGATACAAAAACTCAAAAATGGACAGCACAATAATACCTAATTGTAAAGTAATCATGTTAAAATACTGAATGAAGCTGCATCTGAGCTATAGGGTTTTTTTTTGTTTTTGTTTGCTTGTTGGTTTGTTTGTTGTTGTTGTTTTTTACTATTACTACTACTTTTATTTCTTTTCTTTATATTAACATTTTATATCTTTTCTGTTGTGTTGCTAGTTCCTCTAAACCGATGCAAATGTACTAAGAAACAATGATCATGCATCTATGTGATGATGTTAAGAATTACTGAGTGCATATGTAGAATGGTATGATTTCTAAATGTTGTGTTAATTTCTTTTTTTTTCTTTCCGTTAATAAAAATAATAATAAAAAAAAATAAAAGCAAGATGAGACAAAAAAAAAGAACTGTATTCAAAACTGAAATAAAAATACTTTACTAGCAAAGATCTAAGGAAGCAGTAAACACAGGATATAAATTGCTATGAGTGTTAGAAACTTATACATTAACATTAAATACACACACACATATCTATTTTAAAGACTCTCAAGTTTAGATCCTTAAACCACCATTATAAATATTATTAAAGAACATCTGGTCACTATTCCTAACCAAATAGAATTTCCAAAATTTCATATTTTAATAATTTGTCAATATAAAGTTAATACTTATTTTAATCATTCTAAAAAGAAAATGTAAAATGGCCATTTCTTTTATATATATTGAAAACATTAAAAATTCCTCTCTCACAAACATGAAGTAAAACTAACTATAACTTTGTTACCTAAACAGCTTACATTACAGCACATTTAAAATTTTTCCACTTAGGCATTTTCTCATAAGTTATAAAATAACATATTTTTCTAATGACCACCATTTAAAATAAAACTATGGCAATTCCTACTTTATTTTGCTCACCTTGACTTTTGTTTAAGAATCTACCTCTGTAAAATATATTTATCTAAAAAACCTTTGATCACAAAATGTCTTTTCTAACAATATACCAAATTTCTATTTTCCAAGACAGCTGAGCTATGTTCTATTTGGATTGTGGCATAATTTTATTCTTGGCCTGGTAGCTTAGTATCTTTCTCTCCCCCCCTCGCCATTTTGGCACGTCTGGTTCTTCTAGACCTCTGAATTACAAGCCTCACCGGTGACTAGTGATGATGCAGCCTTATCTCTCTAATCCTATTGGCCTTCTCCTTAGTCCTCCACCTGCCCAACATCCACTGCTACAAGCACACTCAGGAACAACATCTCTATGGTGCCTACAGACGTCACAGTCACTCATCCGTCCTCCCTTTGTGATTGGCTACCCTCCCCTGGAGTCCACGCCCTAACTCCACCTCTCCTCAAACTGTATATAATCCAGGGCTCGCCGAGCCTCGTGGTCTTTAGCTACTGGCGGCCCTGGCATAAGCGTCTACCAACAATAAAGCTACCTCACTTCATGCCTTAATTGACTCGGCCTCCAGTCCTTCAGACCCGCAGTGGTCCCCTGCGCGCGCGCCTCTGACCCAGACCCTCGGCTCGAGCCCCCTCTGCGCCTGGTGGTTCTACTCCCTGTCACCCTCGCTAGCCTAGCGGGACCGGACTCGGCGGAGTCCCACCTCTCCCCGCATGGATAAACACAAAAAGTCAATATTTACATCATGGGATCCACATACATGTGAACACTTAAAGTTGGTAGATAGAACCTCAGTCAGGAAGTGAAGAAAATGAAAGAAGTGAGCAATTTGCTACTAATCAACAATGACCTTAGACTATTTAATAGATCATGACATCTGTTTCTTTCCCTGCAAAATGCAAGAGGAAAACTTGATGATTTCTAGCCTCCATCTCACCCTAAATTTCTGATTGGATTTGATTGAAAACCATATCTGCATTAGAAAGATAGGTTCTAAAGCTACAGCTTAATGAAAACAACAAAAATGTTACAAATCTAATTTGTAGTATACTAAATGTCAGAGAACAATACTTTAAATATAAAATAATGCAGGGGCAATAACTGCATATGATTGTGCTTGTTTAATGGTGAAATGAACACTGAAATCAATTAAAAAGGGTATTTCACTTGACACTGCTTTCAGAAATTCTTAATTCATCTGCAAGGACAAAAATTTACATAGAAGTAAAGAAAATTACTGAAATGTAAGGGGGGAAAGAAGTATAATAAAATAAAGCATCAGGGGCTAAGAGATCAAATAATGTTAAGAGGCTATTCTAAAGGCTACTCTTATGCAAGCATCATTCAAATAGTGTTAATTATCAAGCTTTGCTAAAATCCAACCAATATCACTCCTCTTGACTCTTTACAATACTATGGGCTCCAACTGAGACTTCATAAAAGTTTCATGCACTAACTTTGCTTTCCTGGAAACTATTATTTCTAGAGGATTCCTAAACCACATATATCCTGAAATCCAGAGGACTACCCCCCCAAGATTATCAGCTAATGACATTGCACTGTCCTTTAGTATCAACACCTCTTCTAAACAAGAAAATGTCAGAATGGGCTTTTCATAAAGATCCCTACAGATTGGGAGAAGGATCAAAGAAGAAGGTGGAGTTATAACAGTGAAAATAGGATTTAACATATGAACATGACTGCTGAATCACTATATTGATATTTCTTCTAGCCTCCAGTATTTTGGAGTAACTCCCATGAAAACTCTAAAATAGTTGGAGGATAACCCATAATTCTGAAATCTGTTCTATAACTACTAGTCAAAGTATACTTTAAAAATTATTGCTTTTTCATTCTTTTCTTAGTATATATGCTATATTTCACAATAAAAATGTTTCTTTATAAAAAAAAAACACAATGAGATACCATTTCACACCTACTAGAATGGCTACTATTTAAAAATTGAAAATAACAAGTCTTGGAGAGGATGTGCAGAAATAGGAACACTTGTTCACTGCTGGTGGGAATGTGAAATCATGCAGCTCCTGAGGAAAACAGGCTGGTGGGTTCCTCAAAGTAAAGTAGACAACACCATGTGACCAGGCAATCCCACTTTTAGAAATATAACCAAAAGTATTGAAAGTAGGAACTTGAACAGATATTTATACACTGATATTCACAGTAGCACTGTTCACAATTGCCAAAAGATGGAAGTAGTCTGTGTCCATCAAGAAATAAATGGATAAAGAAAACATGGCATATATCTTCAATAAAATGCTATTCAATGATAAAATGGAATGAAGTTGTGATACTTGTGACAACAAGGATGAACCCTGAAAACATCATTTTGAGTAGAATAAGCCAGACACCAAAAGACAAATATGATCTCACTGATATGAAATAATTAGAACAAGCAAATTCATAGAGTGAGAAACTAGGATACAACTTAACAGGAGTAAGGATGAGGAGTGAATGGAGCATTAATGCTTAATTGGTAGAGTTTCTATTTGGGGTGATGGAAAAGTTTTAATAATGGAAGGTGGCAATAGGAGTAAAACATTATAAACATAATTAACACCACTCAATTATATATTTCTACATGCTTGAAAGGCAAAATTTTAGATTACATCTATGTTCCTTGAATAAAAATACTTTAAAACCATAGGAGTAAACAACACTAACAGTGAACTCTAATGTAAATTGTGGAATATATTTAACCATATAATATAATAACTGTCTCATTAATTTCAACAAAGAAACGACACAAATGCAAATTGCTAATAATAGGGAAAACGTTGTATGTGAGAGGGGGTTATATAAGAACTCTGTATTTTCTGTCTGATTTTTCTGTAATTCTATAACTTATCTAATTGAACAAAAAGCTTAAAAAATAAAAAAAAAGAGACTAGGAGAAGATAAAGAAAAACTTAAAAGAACACAGAAAAATAACATCTAAATGAAATGAAAGATATTGTAGATGAAATTAAAAATATACTAGTGGGAAGTAACCAGGGAATTTTAAAGCTTGAAGTGATTTTTAAGTTGTTAACCTAAAATTCTCATTAAAAAAAAACTACTTTAAAAAAGAAATAAATCCTGAGAAGATTGCCTGCCCAAGGCCCTCAGCCAGAGCTGAAACCAGAACTTTGGTTGTCTGGTTTCTGTCCACAAGTTTTTCTTCTATGCCCTGCTGAGGAAGTTGAGAAAATAAGGGAGTGCTTGGAGGACAGGAACCTCATCACCAAGTTAGAAGCCAAGCATGACCAGCTCCAAAATATTCTGGGAGAAAGTGAGGGTGCGAACTCTGCTGAAGGTTGGCAGTGAGGAAAAGGCTGAGTGCCTGAGCTTTACTGCCAAACATGTCTCCATCATACACCAGGTGAACCAATCTTCCTACGTCAATGGATGGATTAGAGTCTGGCAAGATGAAGCTCAATTGTGAAGAAACAGGATTCTAGCCAGGCAATTCCTCTTGTAGTAGAAAGCTATGTCCAGTTTATCAGCAAACACAGGTTACAGCATGAAGGAATTTTTTGGATGTCCAGACCCCAGTTGGAAGTGAATGACAAAAAAAACCACCTTTGGGAGAGGAGAGGATCCCTGGCTGGGGACCAGAATGACCACAATATGGACTCCTTAGCTGGTGTCCTGAAGCATTACTTTCCAGGAGTTGGGTAATAAACTCTTCCCCAAGGACATCTTCCTTGACCTGATTGCCTGTTCCATAATGGACAACCTGCAGGAAAGAGCTCTGAACATCTAAAAAGTCTTCTTGGTGCTGCCCAAAACAATTCTGATTATCAGGAGTATGGTAGTTAGATTCAGTTGTCAACTTGGCCAGGTGAAGGCACCTAGTTCTGTTGCTGTGGGCATGAGCCAATGGTATGTAAACCTCATCTGTTGCTCATCACATCTTCAGTTGGCTAGGAGGTGTGCCTGCTGCAATGAATGATATTTGACTTAATTGATTGGTGCTTAAATGAGAGAGCACAGTGCAGCACAGCCCAAGCAGCTCAGCATACCTCATCTCAGAACTTGCATCTCAGCCCAGGGCTTTGGAGATGCAGAAAGGAATCACCCTGGGGCAAGTTGTTGGAACCCAGAGGCCTGGAGAGAAGGCCAACAGAGATAGCCCTGTGCTTTCCCAAATAAGAAAGAACCTCAGATGAAAGTTAGCTGCCATTCCTCTGAAGAACTAATGAAATAAATCCCCTTTTATTAAAACCAATCCATCTCTGGTGTTTTGCATTCTGGCAGCTAGCAAACTAGAATAAGTAGATACATCTTTGCCTTCCTTTGTCACTTATCACAGTTCATTGAATAGAACATGATGGACCCCAAAAACCTTGCCATCTGCTTTTGGCCCTTGCTTATGTCAGTGCCTGAAGAATACAACCAGGGGTCCTGTCAAGCCCACATGAATATGCTGATTAAAACCATCATTCTCCCGCACCATGATATATGCTTCCCTCTATACAGTAGAGAAGGAACCATATAGAAGTACTGTTACAGCTTTTATGGAGACCCTACTAAGGCTGAAGACCCCACCCAGTATGTTTGCACAGAGTAACACACAACTGATGATGAGTGTTAGCCCATTGAGACCATAGCTTATCTTAACTATAAGGGCTGGACAGTCTGAGAGCTTTCCTTCAAGAAGAGGCAGCCCTACTTCTTTACCAGTGGGCTTCTAATGACTGGCAGGAAGGTCAGCACTGTGGCATTGAGGGACTCATCCCCCACCAAAGTATATCATGGCCCAAAGACACTGAGGAGAAGTCCAGCCCCACCTCTGAGATTGAGGTCATTTCTGAACCACCAGAAGAAAAGGTGACAGCCAGATGACGGGCAAGCTGTCCCGGTGAGGGTATAATAGCTGATGTTTATCTTGCAAACATCAACAAGGCCTGAGCTGCCCCATCCTAACAGTTGGCATGTGTTCACTGGTGCTTCAAGGAAGACATGACTGAGGAAGCATCTTTAGGCCTCATCACCAGGTCCAGGGCTCATCAGCAGGTCCATCATTTGGTTTCCCTCATGGTATGGAAGGTGCTCTCAAGGAGACCATGGAGACAGTGATAGACACCACAGGTAGTATCACAAGGGCCACCTGAACACCCTGGGGCATCTAGGTTTGTATTTTCCCTGGCACTTGCACTTGGGAGGTGGGGACTCATGTGATCTGGACCACCTGAAAGTTGGCAAGGGTGGTGCCTATAAGCAAGGCTCTGGGCCTAAGGGGCATGACCATGGTTACCTGGGGGCTCTGCTGCTGTGGGGGCTTTTAGAGTACATGTGTACTTGGGGTATAAGGGACAGAGGTGCCAGCTGAGCCTGTCGGTAGGACACATGGGGGCAGTTGTAGTTTCTGCTTCTGCATTGTGATAAGGTACTCCAGGATAAGTTTGACTAACATTGGTGATCTGTGCTGGAAGCTGAGCCTGGACCTGGATCTGTGGACTCTGCAACAGAGACCTCTTGCTGTTGCACCTGCTGCTGCCTGAAAAGTTGGAAATGGGCAGGTGTGACTGTTTTTTTCAGGAAGGTGGACCACTGTGGTTAGGGACATTTGCATCACCAAAGACTGTGATGTGCTTGCACTGATGCCAGGTTGCACTGACATCAGGCTGCCATAGAAGTGATCACCCCAAAATCAAGAGTTGCTATCATGAAAACAATGTTTGTGCATGGTGTGGCTTGGGTGGGGCTAATTGTTCTGGCAGGAGCAGAACCCTTGGATATGGTTAAATCTTCAGATACCATTGGCAAAGTATGACACTTGTTAATAGCTTGGAAGGTGATACCAGGGAAGCCAAATATGACACTGCCAATCACTGTGCCTGTTGTAGTACTTGCCTCACTTAGATTTTAATGGCTCCTGCCAGCACTGTTCACTGTAGTTATTGCAGGCCTCAACTTGAGCTAAGACTGATCATTCTTGGCCTGAGCCTGGGGTTGCAGCTGTGACTGGGTCACAGGCTGGGCCTGGACTTGGGCCAGAGGCACTAAGCCCAGCTGCCTCATGGGGCTGTGGCAGTGGTAGCAGCTCTTGTGGTGGCTGCTGGTACTGTGGGAAGGGGGTGCCACAATGGTCTGCAGGATTTTCTACTGTTCTGCTAAATCTATTTTCTCCTTCAGAATTTGTTCTGCACAAGGAAATGGAACCTGATTATGAGGCAGGGGCTTGACATAATTGATTCCACTTTATGCCAACATGGTATCATCCTTGGGATTTTTCTGAAACAGAATTATGCCAAGCAGAGGTTTTCCTAGTGGGTTTATCCCAACTCAAAGTGGTTTGTGTACAGCTGGGTGTGTGTATTAGTCTCATTCTGGGAACAGATCTGGCTGGTAAGGAGAGGCTGAGTATTTACTATTTCCCTCTTTCCTGTGAATGTTGATGTTTCATTGTGCTACCCTTACTGTTTGGAAAAGCAGTACATTTGGCTGTAAAAGCTTATAAAATTACTGGTAAGGTCTCAATTATGTATCTCAGCAGGTAACACAATTGTCAGGTTCAGAGGAAGCTCCAGTAACTCTCTTACAGCCTGTAGGAGTATCCAGTCTTCACTGATGAGGTACTCATACCTGGAGTGCCTTGGCCAAATGGTGACTGAGGAGGAATGACTGCCTCTCTGAGATGCTTATTATTTTCCCAACTGTAGTTGAGGGGTCTGCCTTCTGTTCGTTGCACTCTTTCCTTACATATATGGGAGGCAGTTTAGACTTGGAAAAGGGAGTGAGTTTTCTTGCACATGAGACACACAACTGAGTCAAAAAGATGTCATTGTCATCCTGAGAGTGTGTGGGTGGGGCTCAGAGGCATAATTCCTGTGTATTCATCTGCATCTTCACCGACTTACTCAATCCAGTAGGTGCCATTCCTGGCATATGTGAGGAGCCCCTCCTCTTCCACCAGCACATGGGCCTCCCACTTCTGAAAGTGCACTGACTTCCAGGACTCCCACTCCTTCACTGAATTCATGACCACAACTTCAGTGTTTATCTTGCTCAGTGGATGTATGATTCCAGGTAAATCATAACATATTTTTCAATTGGTGCATGCTGTTCTATAAATTTGGCTAAGTCTCCTGTGAGGGCTCTTTACTAAGTTATGACTTGCCTAAATATGATGATACAGTATCTATACTTCATTCAGATACTGGCTCCAATGTGCAGACTTGTGCATATTCAATACTCCTGAGGTTCTGTATGACAGTTCTTGTGATTTTGAGTACAATGGATTCTGTAGCAGAAGTTTTCTAAAAAAGGACCAAAAACTCCACTGTTTTTACTAAGAAGCCAGCACCATCCATGGGAGGATAAATCTCAAACAGCTTGGATGTTTTATTGTGTCAGGAAGACCATGGCATAGTCAATTCCTTGGGCAGTGAGTTCTCAGACCAAGGCTTCAGTGCCATTCTTCAAAAAAAATTCTATTCAATGGAGTTGCAACTCACAAGTCCATAGACATGGACATCCTTGCACCTCTCAATCCTGCTGCACCACTCCTTGGTCTTGACATCCATCATCAGACTCAGATCATTCTCACAGAACAATACAATGATGGAAACCACAGTTTATATCTACACATCGACAATGGGTATAAGGAGGGCACAGGAAACCTGTCTGTCTCTGTTGAAAAACTTCATTAACTCCTGCCAGTTTTCACTGTTGGTATTTTCATCATATCTTATGTAAGTGAAATAGTAGATGTTAAAGAAAATATCTAAAATGTTTAACAGAAGAACTGTCTGTGATAAATTCTGCACTCAGGATCCAGCAGATTTCAAATTCTGAAGTAAGACAGCTCAAGCTTATAGCTTTCCTGAATCAAGCTGTACCAACATCAACTTCAACTCAATCTGCTCCAATTGGAATACAGGAAGCCCTGTTGTTCCTCAGGCCAAGCCAAAACATCCCCATCCTGTGATAGAAGGGTGGCTCTCTAGCCACACACAAAGACAGAGGCTTTGCCATTATATCTAGGATCACACATGCCAACATCAATGATATCTAGAGATATTCCTTACACTGAGACAATGTCAGAATGAGACCATTCTTTTTTTTTCAAGGTGAAGTCTAATAGTCCAATGAGCTTTCACATTTCCAATCACTACTGAGAAAAACACAGGCTGAGTTCTGCTTTTATGCAGCAGGGGAAAATAAATAATAAACAACTGCTATAAACTGGAACTCAGGAAGTGTACTGGTCAACATAGATTAGATCTAATCTCACCTTCAAGAGTATTTCTCCTCTTGCATGGGCTCTTCCATAGGAGATATGCAGGTGTGACACAATCCAAAGGACACTGCCTGAGAGCTCCAGATGGTGGCTCACAGTGACCTGTTGCAATGTATTATGTACCAAGGTAAATTATTTCCCATGAAACTGCAAGTTCACAGGTGTCCCTCAATGAGAAACTCAGTTTTGTGTCCCTGCTATAAAGCTAACTGAGCAATTTTTACTATCTCACCATTATGCAGTTAAACCTTGGCCTGGGAGGTGAGAACCAGGCTATGGGGTAATATACTATGCTGGACAGTGTGTGAGGGGGATGAGGTTGAGGGGAAAATTGGGGTCAGGGCCCAAAGATTTGTAGGCTGGGCTACACGATGCTACAAACCTAGGAAGGGGGTAGAGGCCAAGCTTGTCATCTTGATGCAACTGGGGCTGGCCAGAAGTTGCATGCTCACATTGCCCATGGTAAGGCTCTGGGATCCCAAGTTCTGAACACTCCATTCTGATGATATGTAGGGCTGAGAGAGCCTCCTTTGGCTAAAAGTGAAGCTCCCATATGCTAGACTTAAGCTTGCACAAACATAAAAATCCGGGTACTTCCTGATCCCCCCTGAAATGCAAAGTGCCAGCTGCTGGATGTGCTCAAGCTATTCTGTTTCACAAGCACACATGCATCCACAAACACCCACCTGGGACTCCTGCTGCAGAAGCCAAGTCCAGGGCAATAGGCACTTACTCATATGTTCTACCAGTCCAGGCTGTAAGAACTTTCCTACTGACCTGCATGGACAAGATGACTAGTCCATAAAGCAGCTCTGCTGAGGACTGAAGAGAAACCCTATAGATGTTAGATTGGGGATCAGCGAAGAGGCTGGCATAATCTATTGGTGTTCTGCAACCACAGAACCAAAGTTCTGGAGCATGATGGTCACATTTAGCTCTATTTCAGAGATCTTGTTCATCAGCTGTAGGATCTGGTTCCTGGGGGACTAGGATGCCAAAGGGTTCATGGACATGGTAAAGGGTGGGGCAGAGGACTGGAAGAGATATGAGTGGGATTGTGTTGGATCCATGCCTTTACTACCCATGGAGGACCTGGACCACTGCAGCTGATGCTGGTCATTCTGAGAGTCACTGTGATGGTGCATTAACACCCTCCATTTTATCCAGTTAAATCTCATCCCAGGGCAACAGGGCCATGCTGCTGTGTTTGGTTGGCAGAGGCAGACTGCAGCAGCTGCACCTGCTCAGCCCCTTCAGGGAGCAAGGATGGGAAGAATCAGCACCCCTAAGGAATCTTATCACCTGACTCTGATCTATCTTCTGTGTGTATATGTACAAAATTTATGGCCTGTAAGTACCTCACTGTCATCTTGCTCTCCAACCAATCCCAAAATATATATTCCTTTACTTTATCCACATCTTTGCATGACACAATCTTATTAAACTACCTTCCCCTCATCTTTTCTCCCTTATTCATTTTAATTCATCATTTCCTCTGTAAAATTCCAACCATTTCACATCTCACTCCAACAGCACCTAAACCCCCAGTAACTCAAGCCTCAGGCAAAATTAACTGTACCCCTTACCATGCTCATAATACTCCTTTAGGGCCCACCTCAATTTTAACACTTCACATGGCTCTTCTATTACAATTTGTTATTATTTCTATCTATCCCTCACCAGACTGAGTTCTTTTATCTTTGTCTAATCTATGCATTCCTAGCAAGATTCTGCACAAGGTTGAGGACCCATGAATATGTGCCACTGAATGAACCTCAACTTTCATCCAGGAATGCCCAATTTGTTAATTACAATGCTTGAAGTCCAACTGAAGCCAGTGTCTTTATTGTACATCCTATCTGTGGCTTATTTGAGCTTTGCAGTCATCCCCGACTTGAGTACACATTGGAACAACCTGGATAACTTGATTGAAATACCAGCTTCTACTTCCAACCCACTAGAATCTAAGTCTATTAGTCTTGGGTACAGACCTTTTTAAAGTTTCAACAGTGATTTCATTATGTAGGCAAGGGTGAGAACCAGCATTTCCACAGACAGCTAGGAGCAGTTCCCCACACTTCCTGACCTGAAACACTAGGGAAGCACGCCCATGGCATCTCCACAGCATCCTCATTGTGTGACCTGAACTGTTGCCTCCTGCCAGCATACAGACTCTCAGTAGGCAGGGTGCTCTCCTCACCTCTATGCCTGAAGTTCTAAGAATGTAAAGACATAAGTGATTTACTTGAAAATTCTGCCTGAGACAGCTATACTTTTGGTCATTCTGTTCCATTTTCAACTGTTTTACTAGAAAGTGTCCACACTCTACATTATCAGTCTCAAAATTAAATAACGTTCTAAAAAAAGAACTGTGCTGTGAGCTATTTTAAATAAAAGATATAATAACCATGCAACTAGTTGCCCACACCTGATTTTTAAAATAATCCTGCTGTACTAGAAAAGACTGAATACATATTTTTGGTAAAACTCTACTTTCTCTGGATAACTCCAACATCATTTTTTTTTTAGTTTTTAAGGTTTTTTTTAATTGTGAAGTACAACATACATGCAGAAAAGCAATAAAATTCTACAAGTTCCTTACTAGAGAAAAAGTCAAATCAACATGGGGGAGCCCAGGTTTCAAAGAAGATTCAACATTCTTGTATTTAACACTATTATCACAATGTTTCACCTGAGTGAAGAAGGCAGATCTTTGTGAAGGAAAGACACAGACATAGAGGTATAAGCAGTTACCCATACACATGTACACACCTATTATAGATACATGGATGACAAAACATATACATATAAACACAAACACATACAACACATATATATTTACCAATAAATATTTCTATGTAAGCATTTTGTACATAAACACACAAAATTTATGCACACAATTATTCTTGCTGTGAAACTGAAAAGATTCTTTGGAAAATAAAGCTTTTTGGTTGACTTGTTTAGGGAAGGAAATTTTACATGGCAAAATAAGGATTTAACATCTTTTATCCTACCCTAAGAGCCCCTAAAACAGAACTACTTCAATCTGATGGTGACAAGCCTCATCTCACACCTTGGACCTGATGTTAAATTCTGGACAAAAGAAGGAGGATAAGAAACAGGAGAGAAGACAGCAGTGGAGAAAGATAAGCAGCCACAACAACCACACTATAATTAGAGAGCCACAACAAACCACATTATAAAGAAGTTAGCTGTAGCTTTCTTTGGCCTGCAACTAAAATTATGTTCCCTCCTTTTGGTATCAAAAAAAACTGGGTGTACAATGACATTCAATGGTAGAGTTCTCACCTACCATGAGGAGACCCCAGTTTGGTTTCTGGCCAAGAATTTCCTAGCCCTCCCCACAAAAAAATTCAACATACAATGCTACAATAATGGGATACTCACATGGAAAAAGAATGAAATGTGACCCCTAATATACAGCATACTAAAAAATAAATATTATCATGGTAAATTTAGAGAAAAACATTTCTGCCTCAATTAAGACTCCTTTACTCTTTTCCATTTGCTCACATCATAAGGGAGAGGTATGACTAAAAAGCTGTGAGACATAAAACCACAAATCCCCACCTGAAAATTGCTCTCATTACTTTCTGGAATCCTAATGATGATTCAACAAACCTGCCCTGCACCTACTGCACCTGAGCACGGTGCTGAGCAATGGGAATTACAAGACGAAAGAAGACAAGCCCTGTTCCTCTGAGGTTTACAATCAGGTGAGGAGACGTACAAATAAACCAATTAGCTCAGCCTACACACAACTGGGGTAGGACAGCCACCACATTACCATCGAGATGGTGCCAAATACTCACCAATAAAGTGTGAAGTGCTCTTATCACATCGAGACTGAAGTGAATAATAAATGAGTATGTGTACCCCACACAAGCTGAATGGAGAGGATACAAGAACTCAGCAAGGGGTACTCACAACATAGGGGGCCCCTGGATTTCCACAAAGATGGTGGAATAGGGTAGACAGCATTTAAGCCTGCTTCATAGGAGAAGATAAGGGACAGGAAAACTTATGGGCATGGAAGTCCCAGGAACTGAGTGAATAAAGAGAGTCTCCCATATTTCATAGGAAGTAGAAAGGCAGGGGAGAAGGCTCTTGGCTGTAATTGAGTACTTCATAGTGGGGTGATGAAGATACAGAAAGAATGGGAGGGAAATCATCTTAACACAGCAATACTGTGCTTTCTAGCTTTACTATTTCCCAAACAACAACAGCTATCCTTCAGTATGAATATCTACTTCCTATGGTGGACTCCCACTGGGGAAGATCCAGTTAAAGTTATACTCATAAAATGTGGTGTACCCACAGGCTGACCCCAAAGCCCTGATGCAAGGGGTTGTTCTCAGACTCTGGATTCCCAACTTGATTCTCCCTATCCAGCCAGCAGGCTGGCTTCCCTGGCCACCCCAGGGTGCAGCTGCACACCAGATTGAGCCTGTGCCTTCTTCATGTTCACTTGCAAACAGACAGCTTCCACAGAAAGCTCCAATGTCAGGGGGAAGTGAACCCAAACCTGCTTGATCATGCACAACTTCCTGTGTTGAGTCCGAGCTTTCTAATGCCACCTCTGATCCTTCCACCTGAGCAGAAGCTCTGAAGGGGACTGTACCTTCAAATGCACCCCCTAAAACATTGGGGTTGCTTCTGGTAATGAGGTAGAAGGAGAAATGCACTTACATCTTTCTTCCCCAGCAGGTAGATGCACTCGAGTTCCTCTATGACAAGGACAGAGGGAGCCACAGTTTAGGGGCTACCTTACCTGAAGATGTGTTCAGCCCACTTGGGTCCAATTTAGTTCAGTCTCAGCCCTTGCAAGACTTCATTCTATGGTCTCACTAGCCCATTTCCAATCAAGTCAGAGTGCAGTCACCAAGATGCTCTACAAACAAAGGACTCTGTTGTTACTAAACCCATTTATGAAACAAGGGTTCTTCATCTAAACCTCTGCCCAGAGGGCTGTGGAGATTTTGACCACCAGACACCCACTACTGTCCTGGGTACTCTCTTTCCTTATCTACTTTCAATCTGAGCTGCAGTTCCTTATTGGCTAATCCAGCAGATAGCAGAAGTGACACACCTCAGTCTCAAATCAAAAGTGACTGACCACTTTCCTTCACCTACATTTAAGCCCCTTTGTTCTCTCCTTCTCAGGATGCAGCTCTCTGTCCCTCCAGGAACAAGGCCTCTGGAGAAACTGCACACCCACCCCCTCTTAAATTCTGGCCCCACAAACTTCCAACATGGCCAGACAATCAGACTATTAGAGAAGATCAGGCTCATTTCATTTCAAGCTGGTTACCCAGCCAGCTGATGAATTTGAACAATAAATACAAATGCTTTACTTACCAATCTTCACTGTGGCTACTTTTACCAGGCAGGAGCCCCAGGTTGACCTGAGGGTAGTGCATGGTTCATCAGCCTTCACAGGAACCCTGAACTATTCTATCCCTATTTCACATAAGGGAAACAGATGCCCTGGATTCTCACCATGGCACAGCTCTAGTTCACTCTGCAGGAACATTGAGGAATAGGAGTTTGAACTTACTGGGTGTTTCATCCACATCCTCTCACTAGTGTGTCTAGTTCCACAGGTGCTGCAGGGAAAGGAGGGATAACTCAGCAAGTTGCCCCAGCTCATCAGGAGACAAGCATCCTCAGCAGTGCTAACCTTGTCTGTCTGTGAAAACCTGGTTTTGACTTCTTTCTGGGGCACTGTCTCACAAGATCTTGGGGATCTTGAAGGGGTTGCCCTGGAAAGCAGAATGGGGTTTTATACAGAGACTGTGGGGGTGGGATTAGAAGGTGGAGGAGGGTTGTGGGAGGGGCAGTGGGAGTGGCAGATTGTTGCTAAGGAGAAGGACAGTTCTTTGTCCTTCCAGGAACAAGACTTTTGCTGAAGTTTTCACCTGTGCTCCTACCTCCATTCTGACCCCCAACTTCCACTACAGGGAGACAGCCAGAGAGTCAGGTAGGGTCAGGCAACTTCATTTCAAGCTGGTTGCCCAGTCAACTCATGAGACCAATCAATAAATACAGGAGCTTTAGCTACAAATCCTCCTCACACTGGCTATTCTTACCCAACAGAAGCCCTGGGCTGACCTGAAGAGAGCAAATGATTTCCTCTGCCTTCACAGGACCCCTAAGCTATAATATCCCCAATTTTATGGAAGGGGGACAGAGGTCCAGGAGGATTACCAAGCTGTAGCCTGAGGTGACTCTGCACAAACACTGAGGACTAGGGGGTGTGAACCTACTTGGTTTGTGTACTCAAATTCTTACCACAGCATGCAACTCTACTGGTGCTGCAGGGAAACATGGAGGGTCACTGACTCAGCAAACTCCCCAGAGATCAACAAGAAAGAAACATGTCTACCACCATTGCTGTTGTCACTCTTTGGAAACCCAGTTTCTGGTTCCTGCTGGAGCTACTTCCCACAAGACCTAGGGGCTCTTGAATGGGGCAACCCAGGGAAACATAAAGGAGCTTGTTTTGCCAGGCTGGTATGGGGGAGGTGATTTGCAGATGTATGGGCAGTGGGGAAAGGGCAGAGAGATGTTCTGACCATGGGGGGGGGTGGGGACAATGACTGGAGGGAGGGGTGGGCCTGTGTGGTGGCTTGCTTCTCCCCCTAAGACCAAACCAGATGGGGATGGGGAGGGGGGTGAAGAGAGTGAGTTTGGGCCTCACCCCATGGCCTACTGTCCTGGTGGCCACCTTCCTCCCACATGTATAGGGCAAGGGTCCCAAGGCTCGATGAGGACAGCAGTGCAGAGCTCACCAGACTTGGTAGAGGGTGGTCCCCAGAGCTCCACACCCTCCCATCCTTGAAGAAGATGCTCACACTCGGCCTGCCAGGATGCCTCGCCTTTTGCCACCCTTGGCTCCATTTGTGTTGCCCCAGAAGTGGCAGCCCCCCTACTGCTCCTCATGCAGTGGTTTTGCACTTAGGTTCTCTACTCCCCAGATCATTCTTTCCTCAGCCACCCCCTGGCCTTTAATTTTCTGAGGCTTCCACAAAAGCCAACACTTCCTTTTTCTCCCTCTCCTCAGCATCCCACCACCACAATGATTACCTCAGATTTCCCTTCATATCTTTTATCCTCACCAACAACTCCTGTCACACAGCCTCCCACCCCGACCAAGAGGCTCCAACCATGACTGGCACAAGCCACTGGGGTGGGGAGAAGAAATGCAAGCCACCTGGGGAGGGGTGGGAATTGGGGAGGGCCAGTGGGGGAGTTGGTGGGGCTAGTGGGGGAGTAATGTGGACCAATAGAAATTGACAGATTTATTTTTTATACATGTTTGTATGTGTGTGTGTGTGCATGTATGTGTACCAACTATGTATTTTAACTTACCGTATGCAACCTAACAAAAACTTGATCATAATTTACCAGATATAACCCATTATTTAAGTAGGAAAAGAAAATTCAGCTTCAAAAAAATAAGTTCATATCTTGAGGAAAAATAAAAGTATATCAGAAATGTAAACTCAAGTCCATTTCCTATGCAATCAGGGAACTGCTGTCTAATAAATCAGATTTATGTGATTTTCAGATATATATATTTTTTCTCTTTAAAATGTATTTATATGCAGACAGTTTTATCAACCACAAACTATGGTTTATTTTAAAGGATAGGAGTAAATCAGATGAAAGAAATCTTTATACAATACTTAGATATTCATGCAGCAGAACAATTTATCTTTAAAACACTTTTTCATTCTTATATCTTTGCCAGACTAAGTTCTACTTTGGACCATTCAGACCCTACCAGAATTGCATTTTGCTCATTTCTCTAGAACACTGAATATATGAATTCTTCAATTTTAAACAAAAATCAAACCAAGATCAGAAGATTTATTATACTACTTGTACCATAGAAATTACAGAACTCTGTTGGGAGAAATTAAGGAAATCTCAAACAAATGGAAAGGCACACTGTGCTCATGGGTCACAGGACTCAATGTTGATAAGATGTCAATTCTGACATAATTGAACCACACACACAATGTAAATGAGAAATTGACAAGCCAGCTCTACAAGTCACATGGACTTGCAGAGAACTAAAGAATGCTGGAAAGAACTTCTCAAAGAAGAATAAAGTAGAAGACCAAGATTCATGACAGGGCAACAGAAACTGACACAGTGTGATATCATGTCAACATAGATTTAAAGGTCACTGGAACTTAAAGCTCTTTAAGAGGTTCTGATGTGAATCAACACAATGTAATACAGCTTCAAAAGGCAGCGGTACCTGCCATGTGAGCAGAAGTGTCGGTGTCACAGCCATACAGAAAGGGTTAATAAATGATGTGTATGTGTTCCCCACATCAGCTAAAGGAGAGCAATCAAGAACCCAGGGAGGCACAATCATAAGATGAAAAGAATGCAAGTGAACCCGGAACATCTTCTTGAGAATAAGACGTGAGCAAGAGATAAATGTTGATTAGATGATGTCGCTTGGATTTGAGTTCATTGCTAGGGCAACCCTTCAATATGCTAGATAATTCAGTACATTTAAAATGAACACCTGTAAGATAACTGAGCAGTTGCTGTCTCAAAGCAACTTACACTTCAAACTGTATGACACAAGTCTACCCCCTTCATGTCCTCATTGCTATCATTGACATGAATTTAGTGTTTCCGAAGAGACCAGTCAGTTCTACCTCAAGAACTTGCCAGGTAATATTTAAACCTCTGAGTTTTTCCTCAATGAAGGATAAGAAATAAAAGTCCTTACAACACAAAATGCAAATTTCATCCATCTCATTGCAGATTCCAGGATGCACTGAAAATAATACAAAGAGCTCCAGATGCTCATACAGAATTTTGTGAATAGCTATTTCACTCAACAACAAGGTTACTGCTTTCAGGGAGAGAGGTTCTTAACTGTAACTGAATATCTCATGATGGGGTGCTGCGGATATTGAAACAATGGGGGAAATAATCTCATTATAGTAATATTCTAGCTTTACAATTTCTCATGTAACTACCTTTATCCTTTAGTAGGAACATCTACTTCCTATTGTGGATGATCACTGGGGCATCTCCAGTTAATCATGCTGTTTTATTAAATCCAGTAGCACTCATGAGCTGCCTTTAAAGCCTTCATGTATGGGGTTCTTCTCAGGACTTGGGTCCCAATTTGAACGCCCCTCCAAGTCTGGCAACCTGGCTTCTCTGGCCACCCTGGGAGGCAGCTGCAGATTAAGCCTGTGTTTTCTCCCCTAATTTGCAAAAAGCTACCATCCCACAGGGCTCCAAGCCCAGGGGAAAGTGAATCCCAGCCTGACTGAGGTTGTACACCTTCCTGAGCTTCAGCCCCAAACATAAGGTTAAGTCTGGTTTCTGAGTCCAGCTCTGCTCCTTTAGCTTCAGCAAAAGTTCTCAACGTGATGGGGACATTGGAATGGACACCTTACTAGACTGTGGTTATTTCTCGTAGAGAGATAGCAGGAGAATTGCAGCCACTTCTTCCTTCCCCAGCAGGCAGATGCACTCTAGCTCCTCTGTGACAAAGACAGAGAGAGCCATGGTTTAGAGGGCCATCCTACCTGAAGACATCTTCAGTCCACTCTGGCTCAACTCAGACAGGCCTTGGTTCTTGCAAGACTTCATTCCATGGGTCTTCTACAGTCTCAATGGCCCATTACCAAGCAAATCAGTGGGCAATTACCAAGATGCTCTACAAGCAAAAGACCAGCTTTTTACTAAGTCCATTTGTAAAGCAATGATCTTCCATTAAAACTTCTGCCAATAAGGTTTTGGAGATCACAAACCAAAGACCCAGGACTGCTCTTTCATTGTCTCTCTCCTCTTTATCTTCCAATCTGAGCTCCAGATCCTTATTGGCTGAGCCATGGGATAATCTGAGTGGTATATACCTTGATGTGAAATCAAAAGTGACTGACCACTGTCCACATTTGTGTGACTGTTACTTTCTTCTTTTCAGGATACATCTCTCTGTCTCTCCAGGCACAAGGAAGGCCTTTGGTGAATTTCCACCTGTGCCCCCACTCCATTCTGGCCCCCAACTTCCCATCATGTCAGGACAGCCAGAGAGCCAGGCAACGTCATTTCAAGCTGGTTATCCAGTCAGCTTGTGAAATCAATCAACAAATACAGGAGCCTTAGCTACAAATCCTCCTCATGGCAGGTACTCTTACCCAGAAGGAGCCCCAGGCTGACCTGAGGGGAGCTCAGGATCTTCTCTGGCTTCACAACACCCCTAAGCTATAATAGCCCTCATTTTACAGAAGGGGAACAGGGGCCATTGAGGATCACTGGGCTGTAGCCCTAGGTCACTCTGCAGGAAGGTGAATGTGAACATGGAAGTGTAGGGAGGTTGAACTTACTTGGTTTTTGTCTGCATCATCTCTACACAGTATCCCACTCCACAGGTGCTACAGGGAAAAGATGGAGGGTCACTCACTCACCAAGTTGCCCGGAGCCCAACAGGAGATAAATATGCATACCAGAGTTGGCATGCTCTGTCTGTGGAAGCCCAGTTTCTGGTTCTCTCTGGGGTTACTTCCCACCAGACTTTGGGACTGTTGAATGGGGCAACCTGGGGAACTAGAAAGGAGTTTGTTTTCCTGGACTCAGTTGGGGGGCAGACTGGTAGGTGGGGGGGGTTGGGTGATGGTTGGGGGTGGAAGAATGTTGCCAAAAGGGGTGAAGAAGTGCAGGGCTTGGCCTGGCCTGGAGTGGGGGGAGGGTCCTGCCCTGTGGTGGGGGAGGGAATTGTGACTGTTTGGAGGGCTGGGTCTGGGTGGGGGCTGGCTGTTCCCCTCACTACCTAACCCAATGACTCTCAGAGCTATGCATGGGGATAGGGAGGGGAGTGAGAGGGAAACACCTGGGCCTGTCCCTGTGGCCTACTCTTCTTGTGGCCACTATCCCTCTGCAGATTTGGTGACCAGTGTCTGATGAGACACACAGGGGTGTTGAGCTCACCAGGCACAGGAGAGGGTGTTCCCTGGGGCCCTGCTACCTCCCCTCCTTTGGAGTGGACACACTCCCTCAGCCTACTGGGATGCTCCACCACTTGCCCACATGTCTTTGACCCCATTTCTGTCATCTCCAAAATAGCAGCCACTCCCTGCCACAGTCACACTGTCCTTAGGTTCACTTCTTTCCAGATTAGTCTATTCTCTGCCAACCTCCGGCCTTTAATTCTTCTGAGGCTTCCACAGAAGCTAAACTTCTTTTTTCTGCCTCTCCTCAGCCTCCAGCCATACCAACAATTACCTCAGATTTCCCTTGATGTCCATTCTGCTCATCAATAGCTATCATTATACAGCTTCCCACCAGGGGTAGATAGCTGAGAACTACAACATGTGCAGGCTGTGGAGGCTTGGAATGAATAACACAAGGGGTCACACATTCTCTAGGACACATATCCAGTCTAAACACAATCTCTAGGACACAGGCCATCCTGGACACAGTCTCTAGGACATACATCCTTGTGGATGCACATTCTAGGACACACCTCCTCCTGGACACAGTCTCTAGGAAATATGCTTTCCAGGACACGGCCTCTAGGATAAAGATGCTGCCTGGACATAGCTCTTGGACACATATCCTGCATGGGCACAGTCTCTAGGGCAAACTTCTGGCCTGGATACAAACTCTAGGACACACATCTTGCCTAGACATATTCCCTAGGATATGTGTCCTGCCTGGACAATCCCTTGGACATACGTTTCTTGGAAATGAAATCCTGGACTGAAATCCTGCCTGGACACAGTCTCTAGGACACACATCTTCCTGGGCACACACTCTAGGACACATGTCCTGCCTGGACAGAGACTCTAGGACACATATACTACCTGGGAAAACTTTAGGACACATGTAGTGGCTTTACACAGTGTTAGGACACATAGGTTTGTGGACACATGTTCTGCATGGACACTGTCTCTAGGACACATGTCCTCCTGGAAACAGACCCTAGTTCACACATCCTCCTGGAGACACTCTCAAAGGACACACATCCTCACGGACCCACTCTCTAGGACACATCTACTCCTGGACACAGTCTCTCAGAAATATGTCATACAGAACATTGTCTCTAGGATATAGGCCTTACCTGGACACAGTTCTAGGACAAATATCCTGCATGGTCACAGACTCTAGGAGACAGATCCTCCCAGACACATTCTCTATGACACACTCTGCCTGAGAACAGACTCTAGCACAGTGGACTACCTGGAAAAACTTTGGGCAAAGGTTGTGCTGTACACAGTGTCTAGGACACATATCCTGCCTAGACAGTGTCTAAGACACACATCCTCCAGGACTAGATTCTAGATACACAACTGCAAGGACACAATTTCTAGCACACACATCTCCTGTCAAACACTTTATTTTACACATCTTCCTGGAGACAGTCTCTAGGACAAACATCCTGCCTGAACAATGACTCTAGGACACAGGTCCTCCCTGGGCACAGTCTCTAGAACACACAGTCTCATGAGCCCACTCTCTAGGACACACCTACTCCTGGACTACTAGTAATGAAGGAAGCTTTTGTTTTTGTTTGTGTCATAAGCCTGCTGTGTAATTGAAAAGGAGCAAGAGAAACAATAGAAGGAGTCAGCATGGGATTTGCACATCTTTTAAAGGGGATGCTAAGGATGAACCAAAGATTTAGGTTCTCCTCGCTTCTTGTTGAAACCTCCCTTCCTATTAATATCAGCAGTAGGCAGTTTGTTGCAATGGGTTTCTTACTCTGCGAGGAGATCTGTTCCTCTCTTCACACCCAGGCTATTTTCCTTAAGAATCAATCCCTTCTGGAAGTGCTTGGAGGTTTGATGCTAATTATTATTTAGCAGGGCCATCAGACAACAGTGCCAGGTATCTGTCTGCATTCTGCACTGTTCCCATACTTGGTTCCTGGCACTGCCTGGTCTCCAGTCCTGAACAGTCATGGTGCTGGTGTGCTTAGGATCTCAGCAGTTGAATTTTGGCTTTCCCTCCAAGGGAAAGGGACATATGATTTTCATTTGATAGAAGAAAAATACAGTGTCTTAACCTGACTGCCTTTGTTGTAGCTTCATGCCTAAGATACACTGTGCTTTAACCCTGTTTTCATTATGCTGTCTTTGCAATGATGTCATAATGCAAGAAATCACTTAGCATTAAAAGGTGAGTGGTTTGATCTTATTTACATGAAAACCCTTTTTAACATGTCAAGAATTAGGTGCATCAATCAGAAGGTAACATCTGGGATGTTAACGGTCCACCATGATAACTGCTTAAGACATAATGTTTCCTTAAGCTTTGTCTTCTTAAAAATTATCAATGTGAATGTCACAATTATATATATTTTTATGGAAAAATTTTCCTAAGTATAATTTATTGTGTAAAATATAGTATCATTGAAGCAAATGATAGTTTAAATTTTAGTTTAGAAATCCCAAAAGATATAAATTGTATTGCATATGCATTAAAAGTTTGTTTTATTTATACATTTATTTATACATGTAAAGGGTTATGTAAAAAAAATTTCAGTTACCCATTCAAACACCTTGTTACTTGAATATTGTGTTAACTGGTCTGAAACCGTGATGGATTCTGTAATTTAGTTCTTTTGACCCAGGAAGCACCCATGCCTTGGTTATACCGATTATAGTAGCAAAGGTGCACAGTGAGATGCTGGTGTTGGCAGGAGCCAGGGTTTAGTGTAGCACATCCACTTCATCCTCTTGGTATGTTTGTGCCTACCAAGGTGCCAGTTCCTCTAAATGGTTTTTGATAGTTTTTAATCTGTTAGACCCTTTATGATCACAAACCTCTAATCAGAAAATGAAAATGAAAATATAGTTGAGTTTTAAAGCCTTATGGCGGTGGCCCAATGAAGCAGTAAAAGTTTCTGCGTTATAAGCATGCTCATTGTCACTTTAAATTTCAACTATGCCCTATTTTTGTCTTCTAAGTACCAGATACACTATTGGTGCCACTGCCCACCAAAATTAAGCCAAGCTGTGCACTACACTAATGGGTTCCCTAATAATGGGAGTAAATGAAAGATGGAACCAATTTCAAAATTAGAGATTTGTTTTCTCTTTTGTCTAGAATATTTCTAAATCTAGTGACCCCAGCGTTCAATTTTTAACTATCAACTGAAACGTTGCCTCAGATTGGCTCACTGTGCTTAGCTAATCTGTACTAGTGATCTTGTGCAGTGCTTAAAAATAGATACTCTTTCTGCCACTCCCTGGACCTCTGCTGCTTTTCCTAATTTTAGTAAAGCACAATTGCAGCCAAATTACAGTTCAGAATAAGGGAGGCAGTGTAGTCTATGTACGTTGTATAATATTGAGTGTTTACAGTCACCTTCTCCTAAATTTAAAGTTTATACTGGAGCAGATAGTATTCCATTACGTAGACTTATCAACTTTGCTAAGTGTTTTTTAGATTGCTTAAACATTTTTCAAGATTTTAAAAGATGTTTAAGGTTAAGTTTGCAAATATAATGGAAATGCTGTATACCTTTTGAAGTGGTAAAATCCATGTTGGAATTTTAAAGAAAATGTGTTGTAATAATGCTGTTGCAATATTCTAATGTATCTCTTTGCCTGTTTTCTATTTCAGCACATTTGTTTTGATGAACATCAATAGCATTATAATTGCTTAAATATTGACTAACTTTTTTTAGTGGAAATTGGAAGGCTTATTTGTGAAATTCTACAGAATTCCTATTTCTATTTCCAATATTTGTTGACATCAAATAAAAATTTTCAAGCCCCCCCCAAAAATCAGTCTCTAGTAAACACATTCTTCTGAACACAGACTATAGGACACATGTCCTCCTAGACACATTCTCTAGGACACACAGTCCACTGGACACAGTGTCTAGGATACATATCTTGCATGGACACAGTGTCTAGGACACATGACTTCCTGGACACAGTCTTTATGACACATGTCCTGCCTGACACTGACTCTAGAACACTCATCCACCTGGACCCACTCTCTAGGACACATATCTTCCTCAACATAATTTCTAGGATACACATTCACAATATTGTATGCATTGCTGTTAAGTTGCAGTTTGATCTTATTCTCTTGTAAGTCAGGATAGGTTCTTATGCCAATCAAGTGTATTAGTTCACTACGCCTGCAGATGAAATGTTAGGGGAAAAAAAAACTTCAAATCTGTTTTATTATAGCATTGTAAGTCCTTTCCAGTTCTTCTTTTAAAGAAAGGTTCCAGCTATCTACAACTATACATACAATATTCTTATTGTGTTTCTAAAGAACAAATATATTAATAAATTCACTGGTTAAGTGCTTAAACTACAATCATGCTGATTCTTTTAAGACATCAATTATGAAATTGATTTTTCTTTCATAAAGAAATGAAATAATTAATTAAACTTACATGGTGTCATTCTTCAAATTGGTTCAAAGTGCTTCATGTATATCCTGATAACAATTCCAACATTCTTTTTAGAGCATATTGATCCAAAATTTATTATATCAAATTCAATATCTCTTTCCAATTTCTATATATATATGAGGATCATCTTCTAAACTGTAAACAGAAAAAGAAAAGGATTTATTAAATGCATTTAAAAAGTTATTTTCCATGCTAAGTAAA
This sequence comes from Tamandua tetradactyla, assembly GCF_023851605.1. Classification (NCBI taxonomy): domain Eukaryota; kingdom Metazoa; phylum Chordata; class Mammalia; order Pilosa; family Myrmecophagidae; genus Tamandua; species Tamandua tetradactyla. Next base: position 97,395,347 of record NC_135330.1, on the reverse strand, counting down.
ACACTGTGAAATAGCTTATTCTCATGGTCATGTTCATGGGTCAACTTGTCCAGGTGAAGGTGACCAGTTGTCTTGTCAGGCAAACTCTGTCCTATCTGTTGCTGTGAGGATATTTCATGGACTTAAATCATGATCACATTGGCTGCATCCACTGCTAATTACATTTGCCCTTCTTGCAGAAGGGACTGTCTTCTGCAAGAAGGGATGCTTAATCTAATCACTGGAAGGTTTTTAAGGAGTATTCAGAAGACATTCATTCTTCCTGCTTCAGCCAGTCAGCCTTTCCTGAAAGTTCATTGAAGACCTTCACTAGAGCTGCCAGCTTATGGTCTGCCCTACAGATTTTAGACTCTTACATCCCCTTGGTGGCCCAGCCAGCCTCTCCTGAGAGTTCATTGAGGACCTCCATTGGAGCTGCCAGCTCACGGCCTGCCCTACAAGCCATGGGTTCAACATCCCCATGGTTACATGAGACATTTTTATGAATTTTTTATTTACAGATATCTCCTGCTAATTCTATTTCTCTAGAGAACGTAGCTAATACAGCTACCCTTATTTTGAATTTGCAGAATGTTTGGCAAAATTTATTCCTGGTGCTGTGAGGCAGATAGAATTTGAATTAGATGATCAGGGATCCTTGGAAGAGGAGACTTCTAAACTGGGTGGAAAATGCAGCCTGCTTACTTCTTGTAGATTAAAGTATAATATGACAGGAGAGTGAGAAACTAAGAACTGAAGTTTTGGTAACAAAGAGAGCAGAAATTGATGGTATGGAAAATTTGGGCTTTCAGAAAGTAAGTCCTCAGAGAATAGTGCAACACATGAGTATTTAACCAAACATGGTAATAGTCAGTCAATATAGGACACACAAGGATTGGAGATGGAGTTACCCAGAAAGGATCTGTGGAAGATCTTATGGTCTGATTCCTTCAATCCCTGTATGCTGCATACTAAGTCAATGAATTTTTTGTGAGATCTTTGTAAATGGAACCACTGCCAGTCTGGACTAACAGGGACAGACAGAAGGAAGAGCAGCTTGAATCAGAACCATTGAACCTAAGGTCTGAAGTCATGAAAATTCAGACCATGAGAGAGGATCCACTTGTGCATATGGAGGGGGTGAGTTTGCCCAAGAGGGAGAGGGTGGGTCTTCTGTTTCAATGTTCAGGGAGAGATCTAGTGCAGCACATTCTCCAGAGATTGGGGTGAGCCTGGCAGCCACCCCATTGTTCTAAAGGTGTTGAGTGTGTGCCCAAGAGATGGTAGATGATCTGAGTACAAGCATCATGCTTAAAGAGAGTGGGGCCAGAAAGAAAAATGTGGTCTCCCCAATTTTCCCCAACATTGCAACCCTCATCTCAGTGTTTTCAGAGATTAGAGCTGCTGCATAGGCCTTCAGAAAGTGTGGGACTGTGGCTTTCTAAGGCCTTGAGGATGACTGAGACTCAGACTTTGAAATCTAATGGAGTATGCCCTGCAAGTTTTTTGAATTGTTTAGGCCAAGTGACCCATTTTCCTTCCACTTTCCCAGATGGAAATGGAATCATTGATTCTACAATTCCTTCTTCATATATTGGAAGCATATAACTTCTGAATATTCACAGGTACACAGCCAGAGAACAATTAGATCTTAAAGACAGAATATACTTGTCACTGAATTTGATGATATTTTAAACTATTTTTGAATCAGTGTTGTATTTGACTCTTACTGAAATGGTTTAAGGCTTTTTGTGATATTGTGATGAAATGAATGTATTTTTCATATGGAAAGATTTATTGCTTTGTACACAGGATAGAGGAACATTATATAGAAAACTTTCATTGCCTTTTAAATAGAGATTAAGAATGGTTTAAGGTGATATGTAAAGTTGCAAAGTTGACAAGGGATGGACACTGTAATAGTTAAGTACAGATGTTAACTGGGGCTTGGTAATGGTGCCGAGTCGTTCTGTGGCTGTGGACTTAAATCATCAACATATGAAATTCATCTATGGCTGATTATATCTATGGTTAGCTATGGGAAGGGCTTTTCACAATGAGTGATGTTTCATTTGATTAGCTGGAGAATTAAAAGCAGAGCTCAGCACAGCCCCGGAGCTCAGCACAGCCTAACACAATGCAGCTCAGAGCCAGATCAGACCCAGAGTTTGAAGATGCAGGGAAAGCTGTTTCAACCCAAAATCCCAGAGAGAGAATTGCTGTGTGCCTTGCCAAATTAGTAAATTTGTAACTAAATAAGTCCTCATTAGAAAAGCCAATCCATCTCAGGTGTGGTTGCATTCAGGTAGCCTTAGCAAATTAAGAGAAGCACCATGAACCTTATTCATTACACCTTAATGAAGAAGACTTTCTCCATGTGGCTACCACAAAGGACCATCTCTGTCTCTTCCTCTCCCTCTCTCTCTCTCATTGAAACTGCATTTCCTCTTAGTTGAAAGAATGACTGCAAATTTAGTATTGAGCATCTGTCTTTAAGCAGTGTCTTTCTACACATTTTGTTTACTGACTCATCTGGAAAGGATATTGGAACAATATTAAGAAAAGACTAATAGGATGACTTGAATTTCAATGATTGTTTAACTAACAAGGGAGTTTTACTAGGTATAAAAGTCATGTTCATTTGCTTTACACAAGTACATTACCCCATTTCCTTCTGACAAAAAGCATTATTCTCAAAAACATTGATGAGTTTATACTGTTTTTTCCATTATGGCACTTGATTTTTTTCTAGATGTACAGAGCTATTTCTTTTCATAAAACCCCAGCAATTTTACTATTATACACCATGCCAGTAATCGTTATGAATCAATCATCAGTGTGTACTATAAATTGTAGCTTAAAACATTTTTTGAATCCAGAAAAAAATAGAATTAAGATTATTTTTTCACATCTTTGCTTTGGGTATCTCTTTTAGGTACTCCACAGATTCATATATTGAATATTCAAGGTCTATCTTCCACTGTTCACACTTTTCTCAATCTTTTGATAAACTATAATTTATGTATTTATATATTATAATATATTTTTTATATTACATAATATATAAATATGTATTATAATATTTCATAAACCATATTTAATATCTTTAATATTATGGCTTTATTCAGTTTCTATTTCCTGAAGGTTTTATCTTGTCCCTGTGTTTCTTCATGCATTACATTTATGAAGTGATTTTTCTTATTCATTCCTGAGCTCAGTCCCCTATTTTTAAAAGATTCTTTCTTTGATTTATGACAGCCTTTCACATCTGGTTTAATTTTCTTAATGTTTACATCCATTAGAAAGCCCATTAGAGTATGTAAAATAGAACAATATAAAGAGCTTTCCTTTATCTGTAGTGATATTATCTTATACTTATTCTTTGTTCCCTGCTTTACTTTTGTATGGGAATTGGCATGAATATTTTTCCCAATTGTAATTTTTTATGAATTTCCTGTTGACATTATTGACATTAGTTTGATTCAGAAAGCCTTCCCAACCTCACAAAGCTGTCTCTCTCCTGTTATTCATCGGCAATGCTTAAATATATGGGAGCCTTCCATTTGGTATTTCCTGCTTTTATATTTCATTTACTATTTAAGTATGGGGCTTCATTGTCTTTATCTCCATTGCACCTGTCCTTCATTCTTTATTTTAAAAGAGGAAATATTTTGGGCAGAGTGAGAAATGACAGAAAAAATAGATGCCTCAGAAACAATAGAGATGTCAGAAACTTCAGAGAGGAGTTGACACAGATGCCAACATATGGAGGACAGTGATAGGAATATACAGTGATGCATGGAGTCCAGGAGATGTTGTCATCAGATGTTAAGTAAGTGAGTACCTGAAGAGAGCCAAGGGAAGCCAAGATGTGAGCCTGTTGAGAGAAGAAAAGTAAGTAACCCACACTGGAACAGAGAAAGCAATGGAGTCCAGGATCAAGGGACCAGCAGATGCCAATCATGGTACTTCCCACATGACAGACGTGTTGCAGACTCACTGACCTCCCTTGAAATAAGTCATCTTTTCCTGGATGCCTTCATTTGGACATTTTTATAAGCTCAGAATGGCAAACTCATAAGTGATTAAATTCCACTTTTCAAAGCCATTCCACTTCTGTTATATCACCTTTCCGTAGCTTGCAAACTGACACAGAAGGGAAAAACTACCACCATTTTGTCAAAAACTGCCCTTAAATGCTTTCAGAATTCTAGTTTTAGATATATGTCTTAAAATCCATTTTGTTTCTGAATTTTAGTTTATTTATATTTAAGCATTTTTCTTACAATTATTAAATTTACTTTCTTATATTTTAGTGCTGCATTTTATTTGATTTTTCTCAGTCATATATGAAGGATGTAATTTCAGAATTATTTTCTTTTTCTTTGGTGTTTAGGAATTGGGTTTTAATGATGGTGATTTATTTTCAGTTGTTTTTTTAAAGTTGCATCTACTACATTTGAGTCCCAATCACATACATTCAGAGTCATTATAATGGTACCTACAATTTTACTTTCAAATTAACTTCCTATTATTCAACATATACATGAAGAACCCCACAATAAATTGTTTTAATGCATGGTCCAAAGAATCATCATTAACCTTTGTCCATGTTACATTTCAAAGTATGAAATTAGATATAAGCTCTAGAAACAATATACTAATTGGTGGTCACGTACAAATAAAATGTCAACACTAGATAATATGTCTCCAGTTGAGATTTCCCATTACTGCAGAGGGGAAGGGGTCTAGCCTCATTCCTACTGCAGCTGCCCCAGAGGTCCACAATGACAGTGAGGGAGGATGGCCATTGGTCTATTGTCACAGCCTCAGTGGTAACCCACAGAAAGATCCTGAGAGAAAAGTTTCCAATGAGACCTCAGGGATGAAAGAAATTCAGGGAATTAACCCAAATCTGATAGATCTAGATATCATACACTGAAGATTCTTCTTTTCCCATGTAGTGGGTGGCCTCTCTGATGCTGCCACCACCCCACACTGAAACTGAGCCACTGCTGAGCTTTAGACTCAAGAAAGGTAGCAGAGCTCTGGAGCATCAACAATGCCCTGGGGATGGAGAAAGACTGAGACCATCCACATGGCACAAAGTCATCCAGTTCTTTAACCCTCCTTATAGTTAATCCTTTATTTATCTATTCATTAGAAACCTCAATTCACACCACTCAAGCCCATTTCAACAGAGTTGACTGTAATTCCTGCCTTTGCATATTTGTAACCTTTTCTGAATTCACAGTGAATTGATGTAACAAATCACAAAAGCTGTGGTTAGATTAATGAATGGAAAAAGGTCAGTTTTTTGTCACATTTTACATAGTGTGTTCTTTTTGTGTTCCTTTTTATTTAGCATAGCACTCATAGAATTAATCTCTGTTGCTGCCATCTCTGCTGAAACAAGACAAGCATTGTGAAAACTCAAAACCGTTCTCTCTTGTGACATTGTGATTGGTTAATTCATATAACAAGGAGCATTACACCTGAGATCTGGCTGACCTAGAAGTTTTTCTCTCCTCTGAGGGATACTGGGTTCTTTGTTGTCCAGGATAATATAATTCTCCTACTTAATGGAGGGCTGCAAACCTCCTGTAAGTCACATAGGGTCTCTGAACTGGACTGTGGAATACTCCTGAGATCAGGGCTGGGAATCTCCCTTGGGGAATTTGGGATCATGCTGAGAGCATGTTGGAATTCTTCAGATGTGGAGCTCTCTGAAAGAGACAAATAATCCACAGTGTGCCTTTTATAAACCATAATAGCATCTGCAGCATGTACAGCATAAGCAAGAGTATGAAAAGATGTTCAGTATCATAAGTCATCAGTTAAATGCATATTAGAACTAGAAAGCTTTACTCCCATTTCTTCCAGAATGGACAGAATTTGTGAAATGAAGAACCTGAGTAGGGAAGGTGAACAATCACTAGTGTAGCCACTCTTTATTTCAGTGCAGGATGCTCAGACAGGTGTGCAAGCCTTTACTCAGGAAGGCAATGGGAGACATGCAGAGCTCACTCACTAAACCAATGAACTCCAGCTCAGCAGATGACTCAGCCAGATGATGAGCATCAACTGCCCATCCAGGAGTGTTCACTTGAAGATGAAGTTAATTCACTGTGGAGTTCTCATGTGGCAGTTGGTCTGCAACGTCCAGGGTTCTGAGCCAGTACAGGAGCCTAACGGACCACTGCTCACCTGGGGTGGTCACTGATTCCTAGGGAGGTTCACATGAGGAAACTGAAAAGGTGAAGGTGTAGGGGGAGAATGGCCAGAAGGCCACATATTTTTAAATCACCTGAACCTTCAGAAGCACTTCATTTGGGGAAAAATTGCATTACATTTCAGGTCAAGGATTGAGATGTAGAGGAATGAGGTTGGGTCAAGATTTGGGCAGTTTGGCTGGTTCAGGCAATTAATGAAGGGCATCAATCCTCTCTCCCTAGCAGCTTTGCTGCAGAAAAGTTTAGGAAAGTGAGTGTCTTCATTTGCCAGGGCTGCTTTGACAAATAACACTCACTGGCTGGCTTAAGACACAGGAATTTATGTGTCATGGTTTGGTAGGCTAGCCAAAATCAATGTGTCACCAATGTCATGCATTTCCAAAGTCTAACAATTCTCCATCACAATAGCAATATCTCTCTCAAAGTCTCTGGCTTCTCCTTCTTCTGTCATCTACTTCTGTATTAAAATTCCTTTGATCATAAGGACTGCAGACACACCAGATTAAAAGCAACCCTCAAACAAATGGGTCGCACCTTAACTAATATTACCATGGGAAAGGACCCATGTCCAAATGAATTTACATCCAGAGGATTGGAGATTTGGAGTTGGACATATTAATTCTGGGGGAACATGATTCAATCCCCAACAGAGAGTGGTGGGTGCTCTTGGTTCAGAGGTCCAGGGGTTCAGGGTAATAATAGTTATTATTGAGGTTTTGGATATTTGGGGCACCTGCCACAGATCCTGCCCCAGGTACAACACAAATCAACATTTTGACTCTGGAAAGTCACCTACATTCTCTAAACTTCAGTGCACTTAACTATTTTGGTAACAGATATTCACTATGATCTGTACAGCATAGAACTCAAGTAAAAGATGAACATCAGTATCCATCTCCTCCCATCCTTATGTCACCCAAGAATCCTTCTCTAGAGGCAACCAATGCCACATTACCTGTTTGTTCTTCAAAATATTTAACAACTGAACTTAGAGAACCTGTATGAATTGTAGTCATTTTAAAGGGTTTAGTTGGATTTACTCAATTTAAGCCTCATAAAATAATGCTAGACTGATAATTAATAATAACAATATTTAGGACCTATTAACATGTCCACACCACAGAATAAGGGACCGAGGCACAGCGGGGCTAAGTTACCTTCCCAGGTACATGTGACTTCTAATGGGATGCTCTCTGTCACCATGCAGTAGTCTTCTTATATCCTTGGTTTGGCCAGATGCCCATTTGGATAGTGTTGACACACTGCGGGGGATGAGCCATACATTTTCTAGATGAACTGTCACTCTTTATATGTATAATATGATTGAATCCATTACTAACATTTTCTTTTCTTCTTGTGTTTGAGACAATGTCCTGGAAAAGGCATTCACAATTTGGAGGACTACTCATATATTGCTAGCAGAAGACTGTGGGGGAAATATTAATAATGATCCCTTTGTCAAACTTTTGAACTCCTTATTCAGAAGCTGGCAAAATGAAATTTTGGATTAAGAAGGTGGATCTTGTACTTTGATGTACATTTAAAATACTGATCAGACTAATTGGATGGGAAATAGATAAGAAAATAAAATAAATATTATACAGTCATAATAATTCATCATTATGAATGAAAGAATTCATTATAATTGGTATATACTTTGTATACAGCACAGTTTAGATTTTAGGTGTATAGTTTAAGAGTTCAAAGTGAAAGATTGAAAAAAATTGTCACAGCATGTTTCAGTTAATTTTATAGTTTGTTAGGTACAATTATTTCATTTATGATGGTTTTTTTGGAATAAGATAACTTTACTTAGGCAATCTTATCAATGTTTTTCTGTTATAACCAGATCATCACTATTTTCCTAAGAAATAATTTCCATCCTCCAAGAATACATGAATATTTCTATATGTGTATTTCCATTTTTACATTTTAAACTATAATTGACCTAGACATTTTTTCTTACACTGTGACATGGGAAAATATTTTTACATAATTGTGGAAATTTCTGCAAATAATTTCTATTTGATAATCATAGTTCTATATGGCTGTTTTTATTGCATATCAGACACACAGAGTTAATTTGTCTTGTGAATGTTTCATTGATCTTTTCATGAAATATGTACCACAACTACATGTGTATTGCCTGAAGCACTGGAATATTTTGAAAGACATAGCTGTCCTTTAGGTGATGGGAGATTCTGGGTCAAAAGTCTACAGGGACTGTGAGAGCATGCAATACACTTGGAAGTTAAGTGGAAGGCTATGGGAAGCCTTTGCATTTTGTGTGTGGAAACTCTTAAAAGTGGAAACTGAGGCAACAGACAGCAGGTACACCTATGGAGCTCCTTCTATGTGCTAGTCGCTATGCATTAAAAACTGATGAGAAACAAAAGCACGATGTGCTCTGCCCTCACAGGGCTTCAAGGTCACAGGGAATGTGATCCCTATGCAAACTACACAAATATATTAGTATTTACAAATATATGCATTGCTTTGAAAGAAAAGTTCAGGAAGCTTTGAGAGAATATACACTAAATATCCTGATCTTGGCATGGAGGAACAGTGACTTCATACAGCATTCATCTATGGTAAACTTTACCTTTAAAAGTCCTTATGCTTGTCCTTTACAGATCCTTAGATGTGTATGTACTTCTCATACAACTAATGGCACACAATGCAAGAATCAAATATGTTTTCCTAATGCATGGTCCTGTGATAGAGACTATGTCTCTGGTGTCACATATTTTGCAGTGGCACCCTGAGACTATGTTTTTGGTTTTTTGTTTTTTTTTTTTAAAATCAGGTGGATGTATGTTTTAAAACTGGTTTGCCATTTTATGACATACCTTCCATTAGGAGCCCTTTAAGGAAAGCTGACACTAGTGATCACTTGTCATTCACAGAAATGTCATGGAAGCATTCATGCTTATGTTGAAAGGCCATGCCCCTCTGCCTGGTTCATGTTTGCCCACTCCCCTGGGAAGACCTCAGCCACTGGGAAGGGTCTAAAGGCCCTGAGGCTGCCCTGTTACCTGGTAGCTTTGGCCAATGTGGAGGTCTCACATAGGTCCTCCAGACAGTGCTTCAACCTGTGAGTACCATTGACCCAGGCGTTTCCATTCTCTGGCTGAAAAAATACCCCAGCCAGGGGGCTTTCTCTGCTCAGGCCCAGACATCATTATGCAGTACTGGAAATTCCTACCTGAGCAAAGAAAATGGGGATTATATGCTATTCTCTTGTGAAACAGGGTTTTTGCACAGTAATAGCAACAAGAATAATACACTTGAACTAAAATGAAAAGGTGCAAAGAATGCACACTAAAATCTCAGTTTCTTTCCTTCCCTGCTCTGCAGCTATCCAGGTATACTGCTGGAAAAGCTCTGTTACATTTCCACATAGGAAGGCGGATACATTAATTGAAAATTCCAGGAGGAGTGACACCATGCTGGTCAGTTTTCAAGTATATTTACTCATTGATTCTCCACTTACTGTGGCCAGTTAGGTGGCAGGAGGGAGGAGAGTCCTCTTCTTCATCTAACTGTTCTCCAAAGCAGGGAAGCCTGAATTACAGGGCTTTCAAAGACTGCACCTGCAACAGAATAGTTACATTTTAAGTACATATTTCTGAATTGTTTTTCATTTTCCCTTCCAATTTGAAATTCATGTGTGAACCTGATACACAGTTTCTTTATTTTTCAAATCAGTACATGTAAAATTTTTGTCATGCTAGGGGCCTGTGAAATTCTGTTATGGCAAAATAGTATTGTTTGTTCACTTCCACATATATTTAATCAACTCTCTCAGGGGGTTAAAACTCTGGAGAAAATATGAGAACATCTGTCATGCAGCAAGTTTTTTTCTTTTGTATGCTGTATGGAAGGGACACATATCATAATTCTTTTTCTAAGTCATGTGAGTAGTCCATTATTGCAGTACCATTTATTTAATTTTTGTTTGGTTGATTTCTTTGTTTGCTTATTTTTGGGAAGCGCATGGGCCAGGAATCGAACCTCGGTCTCCCACATGGCAGGCAAGAATTCTACCACTAAACTACTCTGGCATGCCTGATGCAGCAGCTTTTATACCTCATCAATGACCTATATGATTTAGTGGTTTTAGATATTTCAGATGAATCAGCAACGATGGCCATTTGTACAATAGTGTTTTTTTTTTTTTTACCATAAGGGGTATGTTCTTTATTTTAAACAGGACCGCTCCTTCATCTTCTGGGGTAGTTAGGTTCAGGTGTCCATTTGGCCAGGTGAAGGTGCCTAGTTTCCTTGCTGTGGACATGAGCCAATGGCATGTGAATGCTCATCTCTCTCTGAGTACATCTGCAATCAGCTAGAAGGAGTGCCTGCTTAAATGAATGATGTTTGATTTAATTGGCTGGATGCTTAGATGACAGAGCTCAGCACAGCACAGCCCAAGCACCTCAGCATACCTTATCTCAGCACTCAAGCTCAGCTCAGGTGTATGGAGATGCAGGAAGGAGTCACCCCAGAGAAAGCTATTTGAACACAGGGGCCTGAAGAGAAGGCCAGAAGAGCAAACTCTGTGCCTTCTTGTGTAAGAGAGAACCTCAGATGAGAGTTAGCTTTGTTTCCTCTGAAGAAGTATGCTTTTTAACTAAATAAATCCCCTTTTATTCAAAGCCATTCCACCTCTGGAGTGTTGCACGTTGGCAGAATAGAACATCTTCATTCTAAAATTTTCACTTTTCCCACATATTTGGGGACAGATCATATCCCTCCATAGAGGTAGATTTCATGATCACATGAAACAAAAATTTGTGTATTTTTGTGTCGATATATGAGCCAAACTCACAACTGATCCTCCATTTACCTTAATTATATGAGTTCATCCAAATGTTAATCCATAACAGGAAAGCATTGGTGATAATATACCAATTTCTCTTTTTAATTACTTGGTGAAAGCCTACCATTCACTGCACAATGATAGAGACACTGCTTAATGAATTATAGAGATCAAAAGGAAGCTAAATGTATAGAAATAGTTGGAGAAAGGGGAAAAATTGGTAATATACAGAGATGATTAAAGAGAGATATATACAATTTGATAATTATATTCTTAGAGAAGGAAATATCATCTTTCAAAATGAATTTATTTTGATGCTGCTTTTTATCTCCTCCAGAACAAATTTAAATGATTTCTTCTAGAAATCCTTGGTGACTCAGGAATATTAGAAATGTATAAAGTTTGGGATTTCAAATCAAGAAAGAAATTTCTATTTCTTCTGACCATGTCAGCATGTTGCTCTTCACCCTGCAGTCTCAGTACTGACTACATATGGGAGGGAGAGCAGGCCATTTTCTCTCAAAAAAGTTATTTTCAAAATCAAAACATAATAATATGTGGATGCTGGATGCAGTGCTTAAAACCAAACATTTTCTCTTAACCATGTGTCAGTGTGAAAACACCCATGTCTAGAAAGCAGCAGTTGGACCCCTCAAGGTAAAGAACACATGCACACTGAACATTCTGTGGTGACCTGTCACTGTGGTTCTCAAATGATGCAGATGTGGCTCACGGCCCAACTGTCACTCTGTGTGCAGAGAGACTCAAGGCTGGGAGTGGGAAGAGAAGCTCTCAGCTCATCAAAAGACATGGGGAATCTGAATTGCTGCTCAAGAGGTATTCTCATATTGGCCTGCTTAATCAATTCAACTACCCAAATGGGCAAAGTTAATCTTTTTGCAAATTATTTCTCATCCTTTCTTCAGTTTGTCCTCCCCATATCAACCCATCTTAGATGTGTTTCATAGTTTTGTTTCCTCCCTTACTTGTAGTTTCTTTTTTTAATTTTCTTACATTCTGGTTACTTTTAAAATTAATCTACACTTAGAAAAATGTAGTACTCCTTTGATGCCCTGGCCCATCGCTTACCCTCTACATTAGTTATTCTCTAGGGAGAATGTGGTGATGTCTATTTTACTATACTTTTGTACTCATTAAGGACAAGACATGGGAAACTATTCATTTCAGAAATTTGGAGTGAATCTGCCTTGCTTCAGATGGGTAGAGAGGCATTTCACACAATGAAGGGTTACTACCTTTGTTTTTATCATGCCTTCCTGCTGTTTTTTCCTGACATGTACACTTAGTTCAATATATTTGAGGACCTTGTTCATTCTCATTAGAAGTATTCAAAGCATCTTAAGAACGTGTATATTTAACAGTCAATTTTTGAATTACAACACACATTTCCTTTCATACTAGTCGGTTACCCCTAATCCCCATTTTACAGATACAATGAGGTAGACTTTTACCAAAGCCATTCCCCCCTAGAGTTAAGCATGGATAAAAGATGGTAAGTTTTTCTCAACTAACCAATGTGTACCCTGTGTTTCAACCCAAAGCCATAGACAGAAAAATGAACATTCAGGGACAGATAGGTAAGCAAGTACACAGAGTAACACATGCAGTAAAAGAGCTAATGTATGCAGATGAGAAAGTAGTCTAATTTAGGAAGCAGATGGCCCAGAAGTACCTCAGCTCATGATAGTTAACCATCAAAATCCATCAACAGAGGACTTTTGTCAAAGTCAAGTGAAGTTGCCTTAGTTATTCAGGAGAAGCACCATCAACGTATTGACAGTTACTCTCTATCCACCAAGTTCACAGAGTGGCCCCATTGGAGGAGGAACCTAATGCTGAGGTGGCTCTGGAGACCTCATTGAACAGTGAGGTAAATATGCATTTCTTTGTTTCTAGTACAAAAACTGCTGTCTTGGCTAATTTATTTTTCAATTTAGTTTAGATTTGAAAACCTTATCATGAACTCTATAGAATGTAGGTACTGTCTACTTGGTGGAGGAGTCAGGGGAATCTCTGACCCACTGAAAACTGATTCCAGAAGAGCATCCAACATTGGTATCATCAGAATTGAGAGTGTGCGACAAATACATGGTAGAGGGGATTTCCTTGGTGACATTCAATTATTCTTTGCATTAAGAATAAATGATTTACCACAAAAATAGATTAAAAGAAAAGGAAAGCTCATGACTATTATATGGGGTTAACTCTTCCTTTTGTGCTCTTTGAGTGGCTCATGGTTTCATATGTCATTTTCTAGTGCAACTAAGAGAAAAGACCTCTGCAAAGACTGCATAGCATGATATGATTCTTACAGGGTTTCTATTCCTTCTTTATAGGTGGCCTCAAGAACACTAGAAAAAGGTGCGTTATTCTGAAATCACTCACAGGCAGAGGAAAGAAATCTAGAGGAGTATGATGGGACTCCCTTGCTAGCTTTATTGTGGAGAGCCATGGTAGATACTGATTCCATGTGGGAGGGAGAATGGGGTTGTGGTGAGAGAAACTGATCTCCAGGCAAAGAACTGTTCCTGTTTCTACAGTCCCTAAATGGAGCTGGGTTCTCTTTGGGTGGAGTGTATTAGCATGATTGGAGTCACAAGCTGTCAATGAGGAAGTCAATGTGTAATGGTTGTGAAGATGTTTATGGATATTTGTCTGAGATGTAGGTCCTATTTACACAGAACAATTCCCAAGGTCAACTACGGCAAGAATATATCTTTATCTGACAGTTTACATATATACTAGCTCATTCAATGTTCATTACAAGTATATATGGTGTGTTTGTTTACTATAAGATACACAACTCAGAAGGAGAAAGGGACATGCACATAAATGGCCCCAATCTCATGTATTTATCACTGATACATTTTTATGAGGGCATTTGTGTTATAGCATCCCAGAACATGAAGTGCACTGTGTAAGTTTTCTAGGTGATAGAAATAGATTCTCTTTAGTTACAAGGCCAAGGCATCTATTCCCTACTACTTTCTCTTTGCTCTCCTTCATCTCTCTTTCTTCTACATAGGAAGGCCAAGAGCAACACAGTCCATGCATTCTAACTCACCAGGCCCATACACCAGAACCCCTTGTCCAAGTCAAACAGAGTTTCCTGAATAATGTGTGATCTGCACACACAATGTGCTGATGATGACTCTGTGTTCCCCTAGCTCCCCTGGAGGACCTGGCAGAGGAGGCTCCTAGAGACAGGGCTGCTGAGGATGCTGCCTCTAATGACAAGGTAAGGTCATCTGTTTTCTCTAAGATAGAAATGTTCCTTGCTCATATGCATCAGTTTTCATGTGAGTATAGCTTTTAAAATAAAATGATGTACATTCTAGATATGAGCTACTGTTCTGGGAGAAGGGAAAGTTGGAGGGGACCATGTATCAACTGATATTAAAAAGCATTAGAAATGGCACCACAGTTTATAAACCAAATTGGAGAAAACTTTTCCCTCAGCAGTCAGTGTTCCTCCTGATGAAGACTTTTGGAATTATCAGTGAGTGAAATGTCCTCCAGGAAAAGCTTAAGCTTTCCCATAGGTGACTTCAATACTTACGTATGGGACCTTGAGTTTATCATGGTTTTCCATTGATTTTATACATATCAAGATCTGAGCAAACATGACACAGCACGGCCTAATCCTCACTGTATTTTCTCTTCTCTGATTGCAGGTGACCTTGAATGCAAATGACAAGGGTAGGTATTCTGGGCTCATCCAACTAATGTTGGAAGAATTTAAGTTAAAACAGAGGGCTTCCTATATGTTTTAGTCTACAGAACTGAAACCTGATTTTGCCTTCACAGGGAATGAAGATTGGGGGTAAAAGAAAAACTTTCAGTTAAAGAATCATCCATATTTCTATAGTTCCTGGCAATATGTGTGTGTTCCTTTTAGGTGCTGCAGGTTTCAGAGCATGGGGGCTGAGGGAAATCTATATGTGAATCTCTGAGGTGTGATTGTGAGGTGTGAGTGTGTAGGGGTGTCTGTGTACAGTTCCACAGGTGATATATCCTGCTTACACTGGACAATAGCAGTGACAACTTTTTCAAATATGTCCCATTAACCCTACACATATCATGTATACTAGTTTATTCTAACCTCACTCTAGCTGCACCTGGGGGTCTGCTTCCTATACTCATGAACCAGATAGAGAAAGTGAGATGCAGAGATGAATGGCCCAAGCTCTCCTGTTCCTAAGTTGGGAGGTCCTAAATGTGAACCCAGACTTGCAGTCACAATGCTAATGATTTACCATTCAGCAAAGCAACAGGTAGACACTGAGAAAGGGAGTTGCAGCATCTGTGTATGCACATGGCATAACCTGAGCCTACAGAGGCCTAATATGCCCACCATCTTAAAGTAACCTCAGTGCACCCACCCACAGCCTAGGCAGCTAGAACTGTGATTACTGCTGACTTTGGCTTAGTTATCTGTGACAAGAGGACATAGGAAGCTCACATCTAGTCAGACAAAAATTCTGAGCTCTGAGGCATCATGTAGGACAACCTCCTCAATCAGCATGACTGAGGGCACAGTTCAGCAGTTCATCACAAGCAGACAGGCAATGCAAATATAGTATATTGTATTTGATAACATCATTGGTATGAACCCTAGAGATCCTCAAATCTGTGACACGCAGTTGGGTCACTGATGGATAAAAACTCAAATAAAATGGAACGATATCTTAATGTTTTGTATGTTAATTTTTTAATTAATAAAAAAAGTTAAAAAAAAAACAACTCAAATAAGACTTAACACCTCACCTGGGTCCAATTCCCTTGCTGAAACTCTCTTAGACACTTAGCTTAGACAGCACCACCACTCAACTAATGCATTTTCTGTAATGTCCAACCCATTGCTGAGGCCTAGTGATGGACAACCAATAAGTTAATGAATACATACACATGGTATAGAAAAGGAAGACTGAACAAAAACAATGTGATTAATAAGGAATAAAGAAATGAACAGATTTTGGTATTTTGAAATCTTCTATAATTGATTATCTTTACAAGAAACTATTGGTGAACAAATGAAAAAAAAAAAAAAGCATTACCAGGAATTGAATCCACTCCACCAACAAGGTTGCTTCTAATAAATGGAGAATTCCAGTATACTATATGGTAAATGTATGTTATTTGATTGATGGAGGTTGAATTAGCCTATAAGTTGTGGAGAAATACTGGCAATGTAGGTGAGATACTAAATAAGCAGGAGGTTTATGGGACTCTGTCTTGGAATCATAGTGTATATTTAAGCATCATTCATAGACTGACTTTGACTATTACAGATCTACATAGGAATTTACAGCTATTTTCATTAGCTATAACTCTAAGACTTTGATTCTTGTTTCTTTCCTGCTAATGTCCTTGCCATCCTCATTTCATTATAGAAGATGCCCACTCAGCAGCTTTCACCATGCTTGATAAACTACCAACCCTTTACACCCTAATATCTTGTACAAGGCAAGAATACTCCCTGAGTAATTCAAGAATAACAAAACAATATGCTGAGAGTCACTTTGTGTCCCCTAGCTCCCAGGACCAGCTGATGGTAGCAGTTCCAAGGAACCAAGGGGATGATGAGACCTCATACAATGACAAGGTGAGGTAGCTCTTTTTTTTTTAATAGGTAGAGGGTTGCCTTTTTTGTTTAATTACTTTACAACTGTTTTCCTGTAAGGATGCCTACCCATGTACATATTGATAATATACACAATTTCTTTGGGTGGAGAGTTGAGTGGGAACTCTTCTAAATGCTCCATGATTCCAGAAGGTCTCACAAATGGGAGCAGTATGTTATCAACTGTAAAGTAGGTGGCCTTTCTCTATGCAGCAATTTATCCCTTGGATTAAGAATTTTATATCAGCAACCAAAATGGTTTCAGATGTACATGTCTAGGAAAAGCTTGTGAATTCAAGACATGCCTGTGATGCTGGCTTATGGGGCATTTGGCTTCAACACTGTTCCTATCTGCTTTTCTAATGGATCAAAACAGAAAAATTCCTGTTCAAATAGAAAACAGACCATTATTTGATCTTCACAGGGTTTTCTCTCATTGCAGGTGGCAACAGGAACAAGTGAAATTGGTATGTATGTAGAACCCCTGACTTGTGGAAAAACGGGGATCAAAAAATAACCAAGGCAGTGCCTGGACAGCCATTGTGAGTCCAGCTCCTGGTGGGAAGGATGTTTGGGGTTGCCATCAACAAAAAAAAACTGTCCAGGGGAATGAATATGGGCATACTCTACATTCCTGAAAGGAGCTGTATTCCCTCTAGGTGGCATGGATTTGTGAGTATGGGGATTATGGGGCATCAAGGTGTAAGTCTATGTGGTATGAGTGTGAACGTGGCTTAAGGAGAGGAACATTACTGTGTGTGCTCTCCAAGACCGTTGTTCAACTTAGACTGACTGGACAATAGCCATTGTGAAGTTGCTCCAAAGAAATCCCACGATGTCTGACACATTGTGCATGTTAACTCATAAAATCCTTGGCACAGTCATTCCTGAGATGATTTTCACTCTCC
Source organism: Tamandua tetradactyla (assembly GCF_023851605.1). Lineage (NCBI taxonomy): Eukaryota > Metazoa > Chordata > Mammalia > Pilosa > Myrmecophagidae > Tamandua > Tamandua tetradactyla. The sequence goes on along the minus strand of NC_135330.1, from coordinate 97,377,761 downwards.
CCATCCTTTACATGGAGGTTTGCAGTTTACTGACACAAAATTTCACATCCCTAAGTGGAACAGCCAAAATGTGAACACAGACATGTTGCTTATGTTCTAATCCTCTGAAATACTGACTTGCACTTATCTCACACTTATGGGTCATTGGGAACCATGCAAGGGGATTCCATGATCTAAGTAAATGCCAAGAAGGGCCCAAGCATACAGGGATCCTAAATACTGCTCTTCCATATTTGGTAAACTAAGGGGCCACATAACACAGGTTAGCATTAGGTGCATTTTATCAGATAGTTAGACATGGCTATAGATATAGTGTGAAAAGCACACAGAAATCTGCACATTTCTGGCCAGGTTTGGACAGTTGTGATGCATCAGTTTGACAAGGTGGTTCACTATCAGTGCTGGGTCACTTATAAGTACATAGTCCATGCAGACAAGAATCACAAAGATAGTTTCCTGTTTGGCAACTTCATGAACTCATGCCCTACAGATGATCAGACTTGTGGGCTGCATATTTGAAGGACAGTAGCCAATAAGATCTCAAACTCCCACTAAGCAATTAGCCTAATGTTCATCACCCTTCTTGCATCTCTCTGGTAAAGCCGGTTTAAGCCTTCATGTTTAACTTGTGCCTCCTTTGTAATAACCATCCCAATGTGGGCTAGTTAGTGTGAGTATGGAGTGCACATCACTCATTGAATGCACATAAGGGGTAATGAAAAACAAGACAAAAGGAAAATGTATCGTGAGCATGGTTAGTTTTAAGAAGTAGTGCATCAGTATCATGAAAGGTCTATAATGATCATCTTTATGACAAATCGTAGTGACTTGATACAATATAATTTTCCTAGTATTAAGTCCAGTCCACCAGTAATGGTCTGCTTATAATACAGAGAAAATTGGTACACAACAGCACTTCCAATTTGTGGAGCTCCATAAACTTAGAAATTTCATTAGGACAGTAACAATTAGCAGGGTTTCAACACAGGTAGCAGAGTGATCGGACTCTTTCACTGAATCACAGTACTATTTTAGAACCATCTGTAGATTGAATATTTCACTTTGCATAGGATGCCTTATGCTACATAGCCAAACAACCTTATTTCCCATTTGTTTCCTGATCCTCTCATTTACCCCATCTATTTCACTATGGAGGATGGCCCAGGAACAGATCACTCCAGGCTTATTTTCCACCTGCCTCCTTATTCTCTTGCCCTTCACAAATCATGTTCAGGGCCCTAAATATCCCAGGAGTGACACCCTGATGTACTGACATTTACTCTGTGTCCTCTAGCAAACACTGAGGGCCCAATGGAGAAGCCTCCAACTGACACATCAGATAAGGACATTCCATCTAGTTCCAAGGTATGGCTGTCTTTCTTGGTGATGAATTGCTTTCTTTTTTTTTTAATTCAGTTCAGATATAAAAATCTGACCACATAATTATACATCAAATATCTTGATTTCTGTGACCAGGGAAATGGTCATTGGGAGCCTATTATTAAAAGATCCGCTATTCAAGAGTGCAGCAGTTGGAGTCAACTGTATGACATGGGGCCATTTCCTTAGGTACAGGTTTACCTCTTGCTTTGTGAATTTTTAAATTCTCAACCAAAATAACTTGCATTATCCTTCTGCCTTCCCATATGCATCCACTCCATTCCTTATTGAGTCTTTCAGCCAACCACTCTTTCCAATCTGCTTTTCTTAAGGCAACAAGAGAGTAAAACCCTTGTGAAATCCCACACAGTATGTTCTGATCCTTAGGATCCTGAGTGTTTCCTTTTCTCTAATTTCAGGTGGTTACAGAAGAAAGTGAAAATGGTATGTATTTTGGAATTACTCACTCATTGAGGAAAAAATTCTGGATGCTTAAAAACCCAGGATTTCTGAGTCTGGCTAGGCTGGAGAGCAACATTACAGCTTCCAGGCAGGAATGAGGATGAGGAATGTGAGATTAGGTTCTAATTAAAGGAAATTGACCATGTTCTATAATCCTTATAAGCAGCTGTGCCCCATTAAGTGGTGAGGGTATGTGTATACAGGGGTGGGGATTACACGTGGGAATCTACCTTATGTGGATCATGAGGCTGGGATGGGACTGAATGTGTGTTTATGCAGAAGCTATTTCCCACTTCACAGTACAATTTCAGAGGTAACTTCTGAAAAAATATTCCATCACCACTGCACACTTTACATATAACTACTCATTCAACCCTCAAAACTACCAAAGCTAGGGCTGTGTTTACTATTCCAGACCTCGGATGGACAAACTGTGGTATAAAGACAATTAGTCTTACATTTCAATTCTTAAGTGAAAGAGACTAATTATGAGGCCAGGTATACATATCTTGGTTGATGCCCTGAGCTGCTATCTGGACTCCTCACTCAGCCATGTGGGGCATTGTACAGGGTGGCAAGGAGACCAACCATTCATTTGTATTCAAGGAAGTGTCCACAGGGCAACAGATCCCCACACCTGATGTTCATTATCAGTAGACTCAGAGGTCTCATGATACAAGAACATTACACATTCCTTCTACCACAGACTATGGCCTTTACATGGTATAAAAAACACAAAGAAAGCCCACATTCTTGGGGCCAGGTCACAGATTCTGACAGTTGTAAGGTGTTACCTGGCACAACCATGTTAAAAAACTCCTCCATATCGGGAGCCAAAGAGGTGAGCATCAAGGAGGTATTTTAGTACATTGGGAACATCGCTTTGGCCCCTAGAAATGTTCAAATCCTATTAGTTCCACAATGAAGAGACCATGATAATAAGTCCCAAGGAAGAGTGGAAGGAAAATTATTACACTATGTATTGTAGTGATTTTTTAGTCACTATGTAGAATTACTGAACCTTCGAATAGTCTATAATTGATTATATTCATGAAAAATTAGTGAAAAAATTGATGAAGCTCTTGACCTAGAAATGAATGTAGTCTCACAGTAAAAGATTATAAGTAACAATGTTTTTAAACAATTGCCATATGGCTAAAATTTGAGAAGAATATAAAAGGTTAGAAGGAAAAAATCCTATAAAAATGATACAGTTCCTGCATATGAGGACACATGGAGGCTGAGAAGTTGTTAAAACACATCAAGAAGCAAGTAGCAGTTTAGTTGGGCTTCAGAATGGGCAGGAGGAGTGATAAGAATCCATCATTGAATAATGGCATGTATTTTGTAACATCCGTAGATTGTCTAGTTCATGCTGCTTTGGGATGTCCTTATTTACAACGCCAGGAACTGCTCCCCATTTTTGAGCTCCTCCTCTTTACCTTCCATTCTTCCCACAGCAGCTTACCCCTGCTACTAACCATTCACCTCCACATTACTCTGACCTTTCAAAACCAAGCTAAGTACCTGAATTAGCCAGAAGCAAGGCCCACGATGGACTGACTGCTACTCTTCTGTCATCCTAGCTCTTTCCAAAGAACAGATGGAGGAGCTTCTGCCTGACGAAGGAATAGAGCAGACCCCAAGTACTTCACAGGTAAAGTTATATTTCTTTGCCTGAGTTAGAGCAATGTTCTTCTTTGTTTCCTCCTTCTTCAATCCAGTTAAGATAGGGAAATCTGACCATGTTTAGTATATACGATATTTACAGTTGTCCTTGGTGAGAACAGTGTTCAGTGGGAATCTATTAACCGATCCAAGATTCAAGAAGGAACTTATAAATGGCAGCATCAGTTATATTGTATCCTGGATTAGGAATTGTAAAAAATGGACTTGAGAGATACAACATTCAGGAAAAGCTCATGTCTTCTGCAAAGCTATCCCCTAAACTGCTTTTGGGTTTACTTGATTTGACCTATCATTCTCACATGGTTTCCTAAAGTCAACAAGAGGTTAAAAGCCTCCTGCAGGTGTGACACAGCAAGTTCAGGACCTCACAGAGTTTTCTTTCACTACAGGTGACCCCAAGAGTGAACAATGGTAGGTATTCAGGATCAAATATTGGTGAACAAAAATCTATATGATAAGGTGGGTCTTCCTTGCTGACTTAAGCCCAGAGAAGCTCCTCTACAACCCCCAATTGCACCTTCCAGGTGGAAATGAGGAGAGGGATATGGTGAAAGAAGCCAGTATTCCAGGTATGGATCAGGGCAGTACTTCTTGAGAAATTGGTTTCTGTTTAGATGATCTGGGTATGTATACATATGACTGGCATGTGTCTATATGTGATGTTATGTGATTATGTGATTTGATTATTAAGGTGCATGTGTCTGAATGTTTGGAAAACTGTGATTCAAATTCTTGTTACTGAGAACTACAGAAGCAGGCAGCAGCAGCCAATTCCAGTTGTAGCCATGTTTCACAAGCCCAGTAGTCATTTGGCTAGTAGCTGAGGTACGGTCAATGCAGAGAGAATGTTTTCATCCACACAATGCTCTCCAAGCAGCTGCTAGAGTCTGTCCTGAGCCTGTTCACTGAACTCACTGAACAGAGAGCATGTCCACAACAACGGTAAGAATTTCAGTGACAAGAGGGAGGTGAGTTCTGTGATGGTCCAGCTAAATGGAAACTGAAATGCTCAGAGGGGATTCCTTCACCTCCTCACATTTGTAAACTGTTTACAATGTCTTCTTGAGGAGATCTGACTTGACAGAACCCAGGGGGAATGGATCAAAGGGAGACAGTGTTTTGGTCTTGGATGGCCAGCAAGGCCTCAACTGGAGAAAGGATGGATGGGTTAGCCACACTCTCTAATAATTTTCCTGTGATGTTTCTGTTCCTAAAGCTTGGCTTTCAGATCAAAATTATGACTGGACAAGCAGTGAGGATGAGGACGAAGCAGGTAGGGTCCATTATTTAAGGAAGGAGCCAAAGGGAAAGGGTTCCCAGGAGCAGCTGTATTACACCTCTGCTTTCTAGATAGTGCAAAGGAGAAACCAGAAAGTAAGGGAAATTTATACAGAGGTCTGCTTTATTCTTTTAACATCTTAATTAATCACATACTCCAGGGGTTAGAACCATGGGCTTTGAGTGTCTTTTGTTTACAATTCATTTTCTTGCTTTGGTATTTAAGATAATCTTCCAGGGCAGGCCACGGTGGCTCAGCAGGCAAGAATGCTTGCCTGCCATGCCAGAGGACCCGGGTTCGATTCCTGGTGCCTGCCCATGTAAAAAAAAAAAAGAGTAAAAGAAAAAGATAATCTTCCATACATGGCCAGATCTTTCCCACCTCGGCCAGTTGCAAATCTCAAAGCCTTTGGTTTTTTAGGCTTTTTAACATGTTCCTATGTCCTGTGGAGATGTGGTGTGAAGAATATGCTTGAAAAATCTCCTAGTCTTCATTTATCATGCAAATAAATCCTGGGATTAGAAATAAGACTGGAGTTTTCATACCACTCAATAACTTCCGAAGCATGACAGTGTTTCTGGAGGAATTGTGTGATGGGTGCTGATTGCTTCACACAGTGGCTCACACAGTCCCACACTCCTTCCTGACCAGGCCCTGGATAGAGTCAATGGGCTACATGACCAGGATGACAGTGCTGCATTCAAACCCATGGCTCTAAGCCAGAGCTCGGCCAAGTCCCCACACTGCTGCTGTGCCCCTTCCTGTTATTTTCCCAGTTCCATACAGGTGCTCTTCCCTTCCAGTCCCCCCAAGGGATGATAAAACACTGGAGCTTTCATTAATTTAAATGATTACATCTCCAATACAACACTTTCTGAACTGCAGAATAAGGAATCTGGGCCAGTGACTTTATCTCTAGTCTCACGTCCATCTTCTCTAATGTGCTACGTAACCTATAGGGAGGTTGTGAGGAAGAAATGTCTCCAGGAACTTAAGGTCCTATGAGGAACAGGACAATATATTGATTTTGAGTTGGTGGTCTCTCTCTTCCATAACACCCAATTCAAATGCAGGCCTCTGAGAGTTGCTCCCTGTGTAAGGATGGATTGAACAATGGATCAACCAATTAAGTGGAGAAGGTGATGATAGAATTTTGACTGTTCCACTAATGAGTCATATGAGAGAACAGTGTGATTTGTGGAGGCTGAAAAAGAGAAAGGAAATTGTCACTAATTAGGAGAGAAAGAAAGGCAAGGTACTATTGAGTGAAGGAAAATGGGAAGAAAGGCTAGGCCACACATAGAACAATATGGGCACAGTGTCTCCTGTCTTAGAGGAAAAGGAGGACACAGGCATTTCTTCCTGGACACAGTTACAGAATTTGAGAGATGGAAAAGGGACTCTGAAGACCCTAGACCCACTCCCTCATGGCAGAGGTGAAGCAATTATTGAGGCCCTTGGAAAAGTGTATTAATAATGAGGACAGAATTGTCCTGGGATCAGGTCACACCCTGACATGAACAACAGGGGCTCCAGTACTTCCTTAACTCTAGCATTCTTCTTTCCTTTCTAAAGGCTGTCGCACCTCGCTAACTGTCCTCATACATTCTGAAGCCCATCTCACTGATTTGGAAGAGTTTGAGACAGATGACAATGACAATGTCCAAGTAATTTATTTCTTTGTTCCATGTCTTTATTTTTTATATATGAGGTTTATTAGACCTACATTATAGATATTTCATTCCTGACTCAGTGGAAATTCACAGTGCACAACATATATAAATTACCAAAGAAACATGTCTCTTTCCTTGGTTAATGTATGTATGCAAGTTTGTGTTGACCATTTTCCTTTTATTTTTACATCTAAAGTAACTGGGTTAGCAATTCCCTGATTCAACAGAGAAAGGAATTTATTCATGATGGAAAAACAAGAGTTGGATTTTGCTGAAATGAAATAATGGATATTTCTTCCCTTTTAGAAATTCTATTTAGATTTTAGTGCTAAAACTCTTAACATGGACCTCTTGATTTAACAGCTCTGATTTCATTTCATTTCTATCTTTTACCTTGGGAAGGGGCATGCTATCCTTGTTCCCACCCCAAACCAGAAAACCATGAACTTATTGTAGCTCCAGTGAAAGTGGTCTCCTTTTAAATCTGTTTCATAGGTGTAATCTCTTTCTACCTTATCCTTATTCCATCTTTTCCTCTTCATATCGTTGTCACCCTGAAGGTCACGGTCCCATCAGGAAGTTGAGGTCACAGGATTGACAACATTTATGAAAGCTTTACCACACCACTCACCTACTTTGCTAGGATTGCCCTGACTTCCAAATCAACCACACACCAAGAATATTACTGTGTAACACCGAATGGCTCAGACAGGAAATGGGCAGAAAGACGGACCCCTTGGGCCACACCCAGCAGATGGGACACCTGTCTAGTGTGTTTTGGCCCGAGCTCTCCCATTACAGGTGTGTTCCTACATGTGTACCTCTGGACATGCAAGTTTGTTCTCTTTCCTACAGCTCTCTAAACCTTTGATGAGGAGGAGCCTCTTGCATCAAAATCTCCTGCACTTGAAGGAAAGCTGGATATGATGGGAGAGGGAAAACAGCAAGAGGAAACGTGAGTGTGGAGTGGGTAAGATGATAAGGAGAAGGGAAATAAGTTCACATGAAGTCCACTGGTACCTGACTCTCCTTTTGACACTTCAGGGAAATGAGCGTAACTAATGAGGTCACTGGGGAGGCCACTATGCAGCAGGAACATGGAGACAGAGACAGGAAGTAGTCAAACTAAGAACAGGCAAGTAAATGGTATTCTGAGAACTTCTCTCCATCGACCACCTACCCATCCATATAAGGCTGCTCAGCCATTCCCTGCAATGGCTCCTTTATTTGGAGGAGAGGGCTGCCTGTGCCATTCACACTGCACTCTTTGTGAAGATTCTCCTTGAATTCCTTCCATATCTCCATCTGGCAGGACTGAACCTCGCCCACCCAATCCCCTTAATGGCAACAGGGAGTCTTATCAATTAAGGACAGACAACAGTGAAGGGCGTGGGGTGGCCATGACAGATCAGATTAAGTTCTCATGGGCAGATAGACTATCTTAGTTTGCCAGGGCTGATAAAAAAGTACCACTGACTCATTGGCTTTATTTTCTCCCACTTTACGATGTAAAAAGTCCCAATCCAAGGTGCTCACAGGGAGCAGCTTACTCTGGTAACAGCTGGCCAGCAAGCCATAACTCAATCTCTGCCTCTGTCACCTGGCCATCTGTCTTCTGTGTTCTACTGTAAACTCTGTCCAAATTTCCTCTGCTGTAGAGCCTTCCCATTTCCTCCATATTCAGTTTCACTTCGGTACAAAGTTACCTTAAGGTATCCCTCTCAAACAATATTTACAGCCACTCTATGCCAATAGACAACATTCTCACCACAGAGCAACAACTGAACATCATGCTCTGTGGATCTGATCCTGGGGCCATGGGGCCTCTCCAGCATCTGAGGTGACTACTGGGTCCTGCAACCCACCCTAGCAAGCTTCCTCCTCCATCCATATCTGGGCATCCCCAGTGATTCCAGAACCTGTGTTTGTGTTGCAGATCCTACCATGGAAAAGTATGGAGAGGTGGGGGCCTCAGCCTGAGCCTCAGTGGATCTGGAGGATAGAAGGGTGGAAATCCAAAAAAAAAAAAAAAAGAGAACCACCTGATTAAACTAAATATATTATTTATTAGTTTAGTTATGTTTTTGGCTTAATAAGTTTATTTTGTTTATATGTTTGTTTTTTTCATTCTTGTATGTACTTTAATTAAATGGACATTACATTCAGGATTATAGCACTTATAGAGAAGTTTTAGAGGACTTTCACAGCTGCTTTGCCATGTAAGGGGCACAGAAGGTGCAGTTCTTAACCAGAATGAATTCTTAAATTGATGACTATCACCACTTAATCTTTCTAGGTGTAGCTCTATTACATGTTACTGACCACACCTCCATGTTCTGGACTTCCTTTGCTCACACAGATGAATTAAAAGGTGGCTACCTCAAAGCCTCAGGGTGAGCTGGGAAAGGGCCAGTAAATGAGGCAACAGCCCACTCCTTGGTAAAAGTTTGTAGCTTTCCTTCCCAATACATCTTCTTTTTTTCTGAGAACTTCTTTTTTATCTGGTGCACCCTCTATGCCATTTCACACTCTTACACTATAGGCTGGATTTTGGCCACAAGTGAAAACCTTACTCATTTCCAGTCACCTGCAGCTGTAAAATGGACATCTGCTGTTGGTGTTGCTCTTCATGCATCACTTTTATGTTGAACCATCCTTGCAGACCTAGGATGAATCCTACGTGGTCATGATGTATAATTCTCTTAATGTGTTGCTGGATTCGATTTGCTAGAATTTTGTTGAGGATTTTTGCATCTATATTCATTAGAGAGATTGGTCTGTAGTTTTCTTTTTTTGTAATATCTTTGCCTGGTTTTGGTATGAGGGTGATGTTGGCTTCATAGAATGAATTAGGTAGCTTTCCCTCCACTTCAATTTTTTTGAAGAGTTTGAGCAGGTTGGTACTAATTCTTTCTGGAATGTTTGGTAGAATTCACATGTGAAGCCATCTGGTCCTGGGCTTTTCTTTTTGGGAAGCTTTTGAATGACTGATTCAATTTCTTTACTTGTGATTTGTTTGTTGAGGTCATCTATTTCTTCTTGAGTCAAAGTTGGTTGTTCATGCCTTTCTAGGAAGTTGTCCATTTATCTACATTGTTGTATTTATTAGCATAAAGTTGTTCATAGTATCCTGTTATTACCTACTTTATTTCTGTGGGGTCAGTGGTTATGTCCCCTCTTTCATTTCTGATCTTATTTATTTGCATCCTCTCTCTTCTTTTTGTCAATCTTGCTAAGGGCCCATCAATCTTATTGATTTTCTCATAGAACCAACTTCTGGTCTTATTGATTTTCTCTATTGTTTTCATGTTCTCAGTTTCATTTATTTCTGTGCTAATCTTTGTTATTTCTTTCCTTTTGCTTGCTTTGGGGTTAGTTTTCCAGTTCTTCCAAGTGGACAGTTAATTCCCGAATTTTTGCCCTTTCTTCTTTTTTGATATAGGCATTTAGGGTAATAAATTTCCCTTTAGCACTGCCTTTGCTGCATCCCATAAGTTTTGATATGCTGTGTTTTCATTTTCATTTGCCTCTACATATTTACTGATTTCTCTTGTAATTTCTTCCTTGACCCACTGGTTGTTTAGAGTGTGTTTGAGCCTCCACATATTTGTGAATTTTCTGGCACTCTGCCTATTATTGATTTCCAACTTCATTCCTTTATGATCTGAGAAAGTGTGGTGTATGATTTCAATCTTTTTAAATTTGTTGAGACTTGCTTTGTGACCCAACATATGGTCTATCTTTGAGAATGATCCATGAGCACTTGAGAAAAAGGTGTATCCTGCTATTGTGGGGTGTGATGTCCTATAAATGTCTGTTAAGTCTAGCTCATTTATTGTAATATTCAAATTCTCTGTTTCTTTATTGATCCTCTGTCTAGATGTTCTGTCCATTGAGAGTGGGGAATTGAAGTCTCCAACTATTTTGGTAGATGTGTCTATTTCCCTTTCAGTGTTTGCAGTGTTTGCCTCACGTATTTTGGGGCATTCTGGTTCGGTGCATAAACATTTATGATTGTTATGTCTCCTTGTTGAATTGTTCCTTTTATTAATACATAGTATCCTTCTTTGTCTCTTTTAACTGTTTTACATTTGAAGTCTAATTTGTTGGATATTAGTATAGCTACTCCTGTTCTTTTCTGGTTGTTATTTGCATGGAATATCTTTTCCCAACCTTTCACTTTCAACCTATGTTTATCTTTGGGTCTAAGATGTGTTTCCTGTAGACAGCATATAGAAGGATCCTGTTTTTTAATCCATTCTGCCAATCTACATCTTTTGATTGGGGAGTAGAATCCATTAAATTTAGTGTTATTACTGTATGGGTAGTACTTTCTTCTACCATTTTGCCTTCTGTATTTTATATGTCATATCTAATTTTCCTTCTTTCTACACTCTTCTCCACACCTCTCTCTTCTGTCTTTTTGTATCTGTCTCTAGTGCTCCCTTTAGTATTTCTTGCAGAGCTGGTCTCTTGGTCACAAATTCTCTCAGTGATTTTTTGTCTGAAAATGTTTTAATTTCTCCCTCATCTTTGAAAGACAATTTTGCTGGGTATAGAATTCTTGGTTGGCAGTTTTTCTTTTAGTAATTTAAATATATCCCACTGTCTTCTCATTTCCATGGTTTCTGCTGAGAAATCTACACAATCTTATTGGGTTTCCCTTGTATGTGATGGATTGCTTTTCTCTTGCTGCTTTCAAGATCCTCTCTTCTTTTGACCTCTGACATTCTGACTAGTAAGTGTCTTGGAGAACGTCTATTTGGATCTATTCCCTTTGGGGTATGCTGCCCCTCTTGGATCTGTAATTTTAGGTCTTTCATAAGAGTTGGGAAATTTTCAGTGATAATTTCTTCCATTTGTTTTTCTCCTTTTCCCTTCTCTTCTCCTTCTGGAACACCCACAACACATATATTTGTGTGCCTCATATTATCATTCAATTCCCTGAGTCCCTGCTCATATTTTTCCTTTTTTTCCCTATAGTTTCTGTATCTTGTCAGATTTCAGATATTCCATCTTCCAGTTCACTAATCCTAACCTCTGTCTCTTGAAATCTACCCTTGTAGGTTTCCATTGTTTTTTTCATCTCTTCTATTGTACCTTTCCTTCCCATAAGTTCTGTGATTTGTTTTTTCAGACTTTCCATTTCTTCTTTTTGTTCATTCCTTGCCTTCTTCATATCCTCCCTCAATTCATTGATTTGGTTTTTGATGAGGTTTTCCATGTCTGTTCGTATATTCTGAATTAATTGTTTCAGCTCCTGTATCTCATTTGAAAAATTGGGTTGTTCCTTTGACTGGGCCATATCTTCAATTTTCCTGGTGTGATTTGTTATTTTTTGCTGGCGTCTAGACATTTAATTACCTTAATTAGTTTATTCTGGAGATTGCTTTCACTTATCTTACCTAGGTTTTCTTCTAGATGAGTTTGTTGTCTATCTGTTTTTTGACCTTCAGTTCAGCTTTTTCTGGGCCTCTAGCTTAGGTTTTGTTAACAGAGGATAATTTTTCAGTTCTTGTTTTCTTGTTCTTGCCCTGCTTATAAGGTGCCTTTTCCCTCCCCACCCTTAAGAGGGTCTACATAGGTATTATAGACTCCAGCCGGGTTTTCCCGGACTAAACTGGCCTCCTATCAGGGGGAAGAAGTCACCTGCATCAGTTTTCCCTAAGGGTGAGACCCAGCAGTTTAAAAGACTTTCCTGTGAAGTCTCTGGGCTCTGTTTTTCTTATCCTGCCCAGTATGTGGTGCTTGTCTTCCTGCTGGTCCCAACAGCAAAAGATGTTGTGGCTCCTTTAACTTTGGAAGGCTCTCCCTGCTGGGGGCATGGTGGAGACAGAGGAGAGGTTGTAGGCTGGTTTTTATGGCTTCCAATTGCCAAGCCCTGGGTTCTGAATTCCTTGAGAGAGGGATTCCACCTGAGTTGGGCTTCACCCCTCCACTGGGGAAGGCACAGGTGGGAGACAGCCCTGAAAGCAGTCCATTTCTGCCTATGCCTGGGGCAGTTGCAGCCTGAATAGTCCCACCGCTGAATCCAGAGGGAGCCAAGCCTCCATAGAAACAGCCACAAAAACCTGTTTCATCCCCTTTCCTCTTTTTCAGTTAGCCCAATAAGTGACCTCCACCTTGACCAGGTTTGCCTGAGCTGGGGGCCTATTTTTAGTAGTCAGAATTTGTTTATTAACGCCACAATTGGTATTTGGTTGGACTCAGTCATTGCTACTATTAGAGTGTCTTTCCTTTCCCTCTGGGAAGCTGCCTGTGGGGTTGCGGCACTGGCTGCTGTGGCTTGGGGAATTCACGGTTCAGGAGACTCGCAGCTGGTCCAGCTGGTCCAGGCTGGGGTATGCTGTGTGTCTGGTCACTACTGTGGCTCCGGGAGCTGTTCTGCACTGTTTCTGGTTATTTAGTGGTTGTTCTGGAGGATGAACTAAAATGTACACATTGCTAAGCCACCATCTGGGCCCCTCTCTTTCATGCATCACTTTTAAAGCCCCTTCCTGAGAAATTTTGCTCCTGTAGTTTTTGTCAGCTGTTTTCCTGGTAGCTGAGTACAATGAGTCAAGTTGAGAGAGCCCTCATATACTGGAAAATGTATGAACTCTTTCTCATCATTGTATACTTCTCTATGTGCAATTGAAAAGGACTTTTGGGCTTTAGCATCAGGGTGATACTTGGGTTCTTCTTCTGGAAGGTTATGCAGGAAGTAGAGCTGCTCAGGTACCATGGGGGGGACCCAGAAATGGACTGACTCTCCATTTCACTTTCTATCTAGTTTTGTGGGCCATTATTTTTTGGTCTGAGCCTGTTGTTCTCGCAGCACTTCTTTAGCTCTTTGCACTTGTACTCAGAGACAAATGCTTCCCAGATATGTAGCTTGAATACAAAAGTTCATGCATCACTGTTTTTGCATTCAAGCACGTTTGAACTTTTCTACTAAAGCAAGTAAGGTGTTCTTTTCCAATTCTCAGAAGTATTTTGCAGGTTTTATAATTTCATTGTTATGCATTTTCACTATACTTCTACTGGCTATTAGCTCAATTGTAGCAGCCTGATCATGGGACCAGACAAGAGGCAAGTGAGGCACAGAGGCTTACTTCCAGCTGAGGGCTAACCAGGGCCATCAGCAAGCCAGCCAGGTACTACCATGGGTGGGTGGGTGCTGAGGATGGTGGGAGTGCAGGTCCCAGACACTGACCTCTCTGTTGGCTGGCACAGGACACAGGCATGTTTAGTTTTGTAGTTGTGTAAATCAAGAGTGTTTTTAGAAATAAGATTTATATGTATATTTACAACTTATAGTGAACAATACTGTATGTTCAACTACTACTAGTTCTTGTTCTTAGCATTTTTCAGTAAATAGAAACACATATATGGAAAAGCACCATAAACAAAGTTACAGCTTAATGAATGAATATAAGACCGTCTCCTTTTGGCTACCATCAAAGTCATTCACTCTCTTGGAACCATCATTTTCTCTTAGTTGAGCAAATGACTGCAAATTTATACTTAGTATCCATCCTTAAGCCAATGTCTTTCTAGATGTATATGTTTACCAACATCTGTCCGCTCATATGAAAGGGATATTGGGAAAAATTTTAAACAAGTCTAATGGGATATCTTTCATTGCAATTCCTGTCTTTCTTGCAAGTCAGTTTTCCTGGGTATAAAAGTCATTATTCACAGTTTCTTTACCCAAATATTTCACCCCATTTTCTTCTGACTCAAAGTATTCTTCACAAAACCACTCATCAGTTTCTAATGTTATTTCCATTGGGTCACTTAATTATTTCTAGATGCATGAAGAATTTTTCTCATCCTTTAAATCCCAGTAATATTATAAAATAGAACATGTGATTAAGTTCATGATCAATGTGCACGTTAAATATGCAGCTACAAAACACTTTTTTTTATTTCTGGAAAAATAAGGAATTATAATGTTGAATACTTTTTCACACCTCAGCTTTGGGTTTCTCTTTTATGCACTCCAGTGATTCATACATTTGATGTTCTAGGGCAATCTTCAACTGTTTGCATGTCTTGTGAATCTTTTGCAATCAACCTTGAATATCTTTGATATTGTCCCCTTGTTCACATTCTGTTTTCTGAAGGCATTACCTAGTCACAAGGTTTTAGTTTATGTTTCACTTATGAATTGACTTTTCCTTTCATTTTTTCCCTTATTCTTTTCTGTGCTCTGTCCCTCATCTTTCAAGCGTTCCTTATCTGGTTTATGACATCCTTTCATATATGGCTTTTTCAAAATGCTTTCACCTATTTTTGTAAACTTTCACTATGGTGTATATAACAGGGCAAGATAAGGAACTTTCATTTATTTATAGTAGTATTTACCTGTACCATTTCCATTTTCATTATAATAAATTTGTATTTACAGTTATATGTCTTAAGATATATTTTGTTTCTGAATTTTAGCTTATGTATGAATATTTCATGCTGACAATAAATTTTAGTTTCTTATATTTTAATGCTGTATTCTCATGATTACATTTTGTTTTTATTTGCCACTTAGGAAAATAAGTGATGGCAATTTATTTTCAGTTGTTTTCCAATGCTAATTCTACAGGTTTGGATGTCCAGTGAGATTGGTTCAGAATGGTTTTTCCTGGACCTACAGTATGAATATCAACTGGATTTCATACCACCTTGCACAGACACCAAGATCTCCTGAGGTCACTTGTGTATATCACAGGGTACAGTGTCACTGATGTCTATCACATGGTCATCATTTACTTTTGTCCACAGGGCATTTCAAAGTACAAATTTTACAAATTACCTCTAGACAGAATGAACTGATTTAATTTTGTTTCCTGATTTTTAAATATTTATGTATGCATAAAAAGCAGCCAGTTCTATTATATCATGATTCTATTCCTAAGCATCTTGAAAAGATGCACATTAAACTGTTGGTCTCCTACAAATGTGCTAACATTCTGGGATGTCAGAAATGCACTCCATGCTTCCTGTGCCATGGGGACATGCTGTTGCTCACTGACTGGGCTGTACTTTGTGGAAGCCACTGAATTCTGTTCACAGTTGCATCTTTAACAGCTTCCTATGGCATCTCCCTTAAACAAAATGTGGAACCTTTACATCACACAAGACCCGTTCATACCTTGACCTCCCCAGATCCATAAAGGTGACTTTCCCCAGAACCCTGAAGTAGAGTGCAGTGCTATATTTAGATATGAAGAGATATGAAGAGAAAGACATGTATTTAGATATGAAGAGATATGAAGATAAAGTTGGCATATAACTTTTTAACAGCTGTTTTCAGAAACTCTGAAATACAAGTACTTCATTAGCAAGAATCTCATAAGGAAGCAATAAGAAGAGAATATGAATTGCTATGAAAGTGAGAAATTTACACATTAACAGTGAACACACACATACCTATTTTAGTGAATCTCAAATGTGGATCTCTGAACTACAATTATCACTATTACAGTATTTATAATCTGGTCACTATTGTTGACCAAATAGTATTTGGTTACTATTCTTCATGAAATAGGATTTTCAAGCTTTCCTATTTTAATAACATGTCAATATAAAATAAAATATATATTTTAATCATTCTAAAAAGAAAATTTTGAAGGGTCATTTCTTTTATATATATTGAAAATTCTTCTCTCAGAAAGCTGAAAACTAACGACAACTATGTTATCTAACAAACTTACACCATAGTACATTTAAAATTTTTACACTTAGGCATTTTCCATATAATTATAAATTAACATTTTTTTCCTGATGAACATCTTTTAAAATAAAACTTAAAGTATTTCCTACTTTATTCAGGTCATTTTTTCTTTTGTTTAAGAATCTTACTCTGCAAAATTTATCTTTATCTAAAACATGTTTGATCTGAAAATGTCATTTCTAACAATAAATCAAATTCCTGCTTTCCAAGACAGCTGAGTTATGTTCTATTTGGATAGACACAAAAAGCCAACATTTAAATCATGTCATCACACTCGTGAATATTTCAAGTTGGTAGACAGACCCTCAGTCAGGGTGTGAAGAAAAGGAATGGAAATGAATACTTTGCTAGCAATCGGCATTATGACCTTAGACTATCTATTCTCCTTAATGCAAAATGAGAGAGGAAGGTTTATGATTTCCGATGCCCCGTACAGCTCTACATGACTATGGTTGGACTATTTAAATGACAAACTGACATCTGCATTAAAAAATAGCTTCTGAAGTTAAAGAATAATATTACATTGGGTTACAGATAAATGAAAACAACAAAAATATTTCAACTCTAATTTGAAGTGTGTGATATGTCACAAAACAATGCTTTCAAGATAAATGATATGAGGCCAATGACTGCATGTGGTTGTGCTCATTTAATAATGGAATGAACACTGAAATCAGTAAAACAAGGTATTTTGTTAATGGACACTGCTTGTACAAATTCTTAATTAATCTGTAAAAACAAAACCTTTAGAGAAGTAACAAGATTTACTGAAGTGTTTTAGACCTTACCTTTGAAAGGGAATGCTGTTATATTCCATATAACTTATATATAGAAACTAAAAGTATTTAAAATGTATGATCATCACAACTACAACAATATAAGTGTATATAGGAATGAGACCTTATTTCCTTTCATAATGTGTTACAAACTGCATAATACTTATATGGATTAACCTTGATTTCTGTGAAATTCCTTAAGGGTTCATTTTCAAGCAGGTCATCAACAAGCATTTGACTAATAAATAAAACACAAGTTTAAGTAAAGGCAAAAAATGAAATCCTATTATTAATTTGATATAGGTACAGCTGAAATTCAATATCCTTACAAAAGTGTATGTTTCCAAAGAACATGCACCCACCCACAAATTATTTAAATGAAACAAAGAAAACAAAGCAAAGTAAAAACCTTTGTGCTAGAAATAGACCCATGACTATTTTTGACACTTTTAGTTAACTAACAAACAATTCTAATGCTTTCTTCTGCCAATACAAATGAAACAAAGGGTAAGTTTCTTCCTTTATTTCATCCACTGTCACAAGACTATACTATGCCATGGTAAAAGTCAATCATCAATAATGCATGCAGTTGCTACAACTCAAATATAAATCTAAACTTTCAGGGGCTATTTCAAAGTTTGATGCATAGAAACTTATTTTAAAGAATCTATAAATCTAGTAGGATGTGGGAAGTCCCAGTATTATAAGATGTCTTTTTGTCAGCAAACTTTCTTCAAAAGTTTCACAGAGCAAACTAAAGGAGTGTGGCCCTGCAGGCATTTGTGACAGCATCACTCAGGTTCAGATTTACTGTATGTAGTTGAGTTGAGCATTCACCAGTTTTCTGTGGGCTGAACGAAAGTAGACTGAACACTGCATTTGACAACTGGTGTCAACACTGCCAATACAATGAGCTGGTAGATGTATGCACTGGCATTCCATGTGGTGCCACTAGGCTTCCTTAAAAGGTTACTGCTGTCTTGTCTTTGATGGCTGTCTTCTTTAGGTGACCAAGAAGAGTTATGAGAGATCCAGCATCACATCTATGAAGACCAGAAGTTGTGCATGGTTAAGGCACTGCCCATGATGCATTGCAGAGAAACAGAAAGCACAGAGGAGTCTTTGATGGGATTACATAGAGGAGAATGTGTCACATCTTGAAACACTCAGCTAACTTAACAGTGTCAGCTTTCAGGGTGGCATCTAAATCAGAAAGTCAGTAGATCTAATTGCATAAATGAATAAAAAATCTTTATAATATTCAAATAGAAAGAACATCAAAACAAGAGTCACATACTATTTACTATATATCAATGTGTTTCCAATGTACATGATGAATCCAAGGCCATCAACAGAAATTTCAGATGACAACTCAGGACTGGAGACCACTCATTAATGGCAGCAGCCAAAGGACTGATGGTTATAAAGGACTACCATCCCTCAAGCATGTACAGCTTGTGGTTTGAAAATGTGACACACTAGATCTCACTGTTAACTTCTTATGATCGCTTAAAATGATAGCTGCCAAAGTTAAGCCATTTCCAACAGGACATACACTTTTTCCCACAACTACATCAAATACTTTTCTCTTTACAGACAATGTATGGAAAACAGAACTATCCATGCAGTTTCAGTGGCATTCCAAACATATGTGCTATAGTTATCTAACAGAGTAGAATAACATGCCTCATCATTTGAAAAAAGTAATGAACATACTGAAGTGGTATCAACTATTGAGTATACATTAAATACAGGTTTCTGTTAGAGATTAAAACTGTTGATAGGCCTTCAGAAATAGGTAGAAATAATCTAAACACAGAGCTGTTAAGTAAAATAATGTCTCAGTGATGAAATTGAAAATAATAACATTTTCTTAATTTAAAGGAAGGCAAATAAAAATCCTCTCACAAATAAGCAAAATAAAGTTGAAATGGACATAATCAAAGTGGAACACCATGCTTCTAAGTCTTAGAAATATAGTTCTTTTTTGCTTTACTACAAATGCCCCTAAAAAAAAAGTCCATGACATGATTACTATGAGTGATATGGCATGTAATATATTTCCCTCACCTATGCTATTAAACTTTATCTTTCTAAACTTAGTCAATTTGATGTCAACTAAGAGAACATCACAAATATGAATATATAACTTTCTCCAAATCACAGAAGTTGGGAAGTTTAAATAAGAATAAATCTACAAATATTGGATTTAATAGTGAGATAGAAAAGAAAGTCCACACAAACTAGAAAAGATACAATTTCATTAGCTAGAATAATTTAAAGCAATGTCCTACAACTACAATAGGAATACTCTATAATAATAAAAATATCCTTAGTATGTGAGAGAAGACAACAATTCTCAAACACTGAATTTAAAACTCCTTTTTTTCTCTTGGCACTAAAACCAAGATGTCCCTAAAGAGAAGCAGAAAAGATTCCCTAAAAGTCCTCTATCTAAAATGCAATTAGTATTTTGATAAAGAAACCATATCACCCTATTCCTCAAAACCAAAACCTTAAAGCTTTGCTACTTAAATATTAGCCAGGACTCTGTGGAACATCTTATATTAATATCAGACAATTGTAAACATCACACATATAAAAAGTATTGTTAACAGGATGGATTTTTCATTTTTTGATTTTTTTTTTTTGTTGGCAAGGGTGGGCTCTGGGATTTGAACCCAGGTCTCTGGCATGGTAAGTGAGAATTCTGCCCCTGAGCCACCATGGCATAGCCCACATCTTAAGGTTTATATGAGGATCTTTTACAGAATAGTATATGTAAAATCTTTGGAATAAGCTCAGAACAATTTATTACTTGTTGACTGGGAAAATCTTTGCTGAATAATGATAATCTGTGCTGAGCACTTAGAAAACTTTCTATGGATGCAAAACAGCTGTTCAAGAGAAGGAGTCAGTGAGTATGATACCCTCATTCTCCCTATTTTGAGACTGGTTTGAAGTCTAAAATGACAAGATTAGGAAGAGGGAGGTTAAGTCATGTCCATCTCTTTTTTTCTAAGCTTTTTTGGACATCCCTTTCATAGTGTAACTAGTCAGTCTTACCCATCAGCCTGTGTCTCAGATAGACCAAAAATCTGTAGGTGAAGGACCTGTGGTGGAGTGAAATGCCCAGGCATCGCACTAAAGCAGACTTGCTTCAGAGCCTGTCCCTACCCTTAACAGAATGACTTTAGACAAGGTGCTGAATCTTACTGAGCTGCTGCTTAGTTGTAAAATAGGAATGAGAACTGAGATGAGAATAGCCACTGACACTGCATGATACAGAAGTTCATTTTGGTTGTTTTTCTTATCATTATAGACAATCTAATGATCTTGTTACTAAAAGATGTCAAAGTTCATTTAAGAAATTTATTAAATATTTTAAAAATACCTCAATAAACACCTCATTCCTCTTTCTATAATGTTCAAGTTGGTCATTAAATTAGCGTTGAAGCTATCTAATGCTGTTTTCTCCACTGCAATCCAGGATGGTGTTTCATAGCAACAGCTGCATGAATACAAGTAACATCTTTAAAATTTTACATTCTATTCCTAAAAGGCTTGGGAATATAAGCATTTATATTTGGTTGGTTATTGGTTATTTGGAAAACTTTTCAGAATATTTACTATAACTAAGGACTTCTGAATCTCCAGATAAGAGATTACCAGTATTTCTCAAATTTATGTGATACAGATCTTATTTCTGAAATGATTTTGCAGGACTTGTGTTGACAGATTATATTTTGGGAAATGCCACTAGCATTTAATTTTTTTCCCACCAAATGAATTATCTAACCAGCTAAGGCTGTACATACTTCACAGTTCTTGCACTTTTACTTGCCTTCTAAATTATAGGAACAAATTATTTCCTTGCTTCAAATGTTCCTGAAACAATGTGTTATGCCAGGCTTCAAAACTTTGTTCATTCATGGGATTTTACTATGGAATTCCATGCAAAGACATATTAATTAGAGATAGAAAAGGAAGGAAGCTAGGTTTTCACATAAAACATTCTCAGAGATTCAATTCTAAGTAAAACTTGAATATCCCAATTTGAATTAAGTGATTTAGTTGCTAATAAAACAAAATTAAATGCAAAAATAAAAAGCCACCTGATAAAACATGTTATATACAACTAAACACCCACTTAAGATGAACCTAACAGAAAAGAGCATTATATATTAAGTGATAATTATGATTTCTCACTAAACTGCTCAAAAATCACAATTTTAAAATGCTTAAGTAAACTAGCATATGCTAATGTATTGAATACTCAAGTTACTTGCAAAAGCATATCTGTCAAATCAATTTTAAGATGCCACCCTATTGGAAGTGATTTAATTGACTTCAGATATTTTCCTGAAAGATGACCAAATGGAATGCCAATACCATGCCTTTGCAGTGTCCACTCTCTCAAGTCTGTTTTAGTTTTCCTATAACTATCAGCAATTTTCCTATCTGAGCCATAACAGAGCAATCATTATGTGGATGGAATAACTCCTCTTCCAGCACATCTCAGAAATGGTGGCAAGACACATGGATTTTCTAAGGCCTTTTACCTTTACCCCTATATAGAAACAATTGCAATTCAAGTCTTCTTAGGTGAATCATTTAGATAATTTGAGCTAAATTTAAAAACAATAGAAGAAAGGGCAAGGCAGGGGGCAAGAGAAGGAAGATGGAAAGTGGAGAGGGAAAGAGGAGGGAGGGAGCAAGAGGAAGCAGGAAAAAGAGAGTGAAAGGGACAGTGTGAGGGAGAGAGATTATTGTACAATAATGCAGTGAAACATTAAGTTCTTCCTCCAAGTTACAAATCGGCCTTAATGAAGTGACACCAAATGATATTGCAGAAGTTATAAAAAGCATTCAAAGGAAGTAACTATATATGTTTTTCTAGCATAATGCTATCCACAAGAGTTGAATTGTAAATAACACCTAGGGCAGTATATAAGATTTCACAAGGGCTCCATGCACTAGAGTACCTTTCCAGAAACCTACAAACTCAGAATGAGTCCCTGGTCCAGGTAAGTCCTGAAACCTAGCCCAGCCCCTCCAGAATATCAGTTCCATCTCCCAATCTCATAATAGTGACAGACAACTTCCAATATGAAAAATTCACAATTGCCCTAGCCCAAATTGTTTAGGGAAAGGAAGAGAGGGAAGGAAAGAACAAAGCTGATGGTAGTGTTATACAAACATGTGACTGAACACATGTACAGCAATGCTGAATCCTTAATTTGATATCTCTTTCAGTCTCCAGTATTTCACAGGAGTTAGCAGTAAAAACCTACAATTGTGGAAGTGTAAACCGTGTAAAACTCTGAAATATGTTCTACAACTAATTGTCGTGCTATGCTTTTAAATTTGTAGCCGTTTTGTATATATGTTATTTTCTCACAAGAAAATAAGGAAAAAAGTTGATTGTGGTAATAAAAATATTTAAGCCCTCTAGCCTTGGCTAAGTCCTCTGTGAGGGCTCTTTACTAAGTTATGACTTGCCTAAATATGATGATACAATATCCACACTTCATTCAGATACTGGCTCCCACATGCAGACTTCTGCATATTCAAGACTATATTCAATCCCCCTGAGGTTCTGTATGAGAGTGTGCTCATTTGAAAGGAAGTATTCCCCCTAGAAAAAGCCACATTTTAATCAAAATCTCAGTTCATAAAGGTAGAATAATCCCTATTCAATACTGTATGTTTGAAACTGTGTTGAGATCATCTCCTGGGGTGATGTGACTTAGTCAAAAGTGGTTGTTAAACTGGATTAGGTGATGATATGTCTCCACTCATTTGGGGGGTCTTGATTGGTTTATCGGAGTCCTATGAAAGAGGAAACATTTTGGAGAATGGGAGATTCAGAGAGAGCAGAGAATGCTGCAGCACCATGAAGCAGAGAGTCCATCAGTCAGCACTTTGGAGATGAAGAAGGAAAATGCCTTCCAGGGAGCTTCAGGAGACAGGCCAGGAGAAGCTAGCAGATGATGTCGTGTTTGCCATGTACCTTTCCAGATAAGAGAGGAATCCTGACCATGTTCACCATGTGCCTTTCCAGATGAGAGAGAAACTCTGTGTTTGCCATGTGCCTTTCCACTTGAGACAGAAACCCAGAACTTCATCTGCCTTCTTGAACCAAGGTATCTCTCCATGGATGCCTTAGATTGGACATTTCTATAGACATAATTGGGACATTTTCTCAGCCTTTGAACTGTAAACTAGCAACTTTTAAATTCCCCTTTATAAAAGTGATACCATTTCTGGCATATTGCATTCCAGCAGCTGGCAAATTACAACAGAGAGTTCTTGTGATTTGGAGTACAATGGATTCTGTAGCAGAAGTTTCCTAAAAAAGGACCACAAACTCTACTGTTTTTACTAAGAAGCCAGCACCATCCATAGGAGGATAAACCTCAAACAGCTTGGATGGTTCGCTGTGTCAGAAAGACCATGGCATAGTCAATTCCTGAGGCAGTGATTTCTCAGACCAAGGCTTCAGTGCCATTCTTCAAAAAAAATTTCTAATCAATGGAGTTGCCACTCACAAGTCCATATACATGGACATCCCTGCACATCCCAATCCTGCTGCACCACTCTTTGCCCTTGACATCCATCATCAGATTCAGGTCATTCTCACAGGACACAATAATGATGAAAGCACAAGGTTCACTATCTGCACATCAACGATAGGTGTAAAGGAGGGTACAGGAAAC
Organism: Tamandua tetradactyla; assembly: GCF_023851605.1. Lineage (NCBI taxonomy): Eukaryota > Metazoa > Chordata > Mammalia > Pilosa > Myrmecophagidae > Tamandua > Tamandua tetradactyla. Next base: position 97,354,071 of record NC_135330.1, on the reverse strand, counting down.
CTGTCCCTCTTGAAAAACTTTATTAGTTCCTGCCAGTTTTCACTGTTGACAGTATAATTTCTTATGCAGGTGACATAATAGAAGTTCAAAAACATATCTGAATTTTTTTTTACATGAGCAGGCACCAGGAATCGAACCCGGGTCCTCTGGCATCACAGGCAAGCATTCCTGCCTGCTGAGTCACCGTGGCCCACCCTGAAATGTTTTAACAGAAGAACTGTCTGCAATAAATTCAGCACCCAGCATCCAGCAGATTTCAAATTCTGAAGTAAGACAGCTCAAGCTTCTAGCTTTCCTGAATCATGCTGTACCAACCTCAACCTCAACCTCATCATCTGCTCCAACTGGAATATAGGGAGCCCTGTTCTTCCTCAGGCCATGCCAAAACATCTCCATCCTGTGGTAGAAGGGTGGTTATCTATCCACACCAAAAGACAGAGGCTTTGCCATCATATCTAGGGTCACGTATGCCACCATCAATGATATCCTAGATGGATTCCTTACACGGAAAATGTCAGAATGAGACCACTCTTCTTTTTTTCAGGGTGAAGTCTAACAGTCCAATGAGCCAGTCCACTTCCAATCACTACTGTGAAAAGACCCAAGCTGAGTACTGCTTTCACCCAGGAGGGGTTAAAAAAACTAATAAACCACTGCTATAAACTGGAACTCGGGAAGTGTACTGGTAGACATAAGATTAGATCTAACCTCTCCTTCAAGAGCCTTTCTCCTCTTGCATGGGTTCTTCCATAGGAGATATGCAGGTGTGACACAATCCAAAGGACACTGCCTGAGAGGTTCTGATGGTGGCCCACAGTGAGCTGCTGCAGTATATTATGCAACAAGGTGAGCTATTTCCCATGAAACTGCAATTTCACAGGTGTTTCTCAATGAGGAACTCAGTTTTGTGTTCCTGCTAAAAAGTCAAAAGAGCAATTTTTACTATCTCACCATTATGCAGTTAAACCTTGGCCTGGGAGGTGAGAACCAGGCTCTGGGGTAATAGACTATGCTGGGCAGTGTGGGAGGGGGAATGAGGTTGGGTTAAAACTGGGGTCAGGGCTAACAGATTTGTAGGCTGGGCTACATGATGTTACAAACAAAGGAAGGGGGAAGGGGGCAAGGTTGTCATCTTGATGCAATTGGGGCTGGCCAGAGGTTGCATGCTCACACTGCCCATGGTGAGGCTCTGGGGTTCCAATTTCTGAACACTCCATTCTGATGGTATGTAGGGCTGAGAGAGGCTCTTCTGGCTAGAAGGGAAACACCTACATGCTAGAGTTGAGCCAACGTCACTAGAAAAATCTGGGTAATTCCTAACCCCCTTAAAATACAAAGTGCCAGCTGCTGGATGGGCTCAAGCTATTCTGCTTCACAAGCACACCAGCATCCACAAACACCCTCCTGGGACTCATGCTGCAGAAGCCCATTCTGGGGCCATAGGCACCTACTCATATATTCTACAAGGTCAGACTGTAAGGAACTTTCCTTCTGACTCCTTGAGACAAGATGATCTGTCCTGAACGCAGGTCTGCTGAGTACTGAAGGGAAAGCCTATAGATGTTAGATTAGGGAGCAGCAAAGAGGCTGGCATGATCCTGTAACCACACAACCAAACTTCTGGGGCATGATGTTCACATTTAGCTTCATTGAGAGATCCTGTTCATCAGCTGTAGGATCTGGTTCTTGGGGGAGTAGGGTGCCAAAGAGCTCATGGACATGGTAAAAAGTGGGGCATGGGACTGGAGAAGATATGAGTGGGACTGTGGCAGATCCATGCCTTTACTGCTCATGAAGGACCTGGACCACTGCAGCTGATGCTGGTCATTCTGAGAGCCACTGCGATGGTGCATTAACACCCTCCATTTTATCCAATTAAATCTCATCCCAGGGCAACAGGGCCATACTGCTGTGTTTGGTTGGCAGAGGCAGACTGTAGCAGCTGCACCTGCTCAGCCTCTTCAAGGACCAAGGATGGGAAGAATCAGCACCCCTAAGGAATCTTATCACCTGACTCTGATCTATCTTTCCAGCCATATGACCTGCAAGTACCTCACTGGCATCTTCCTCTCCAACCAATCCCAAAATACATATTCCTTTACTTTATCCACATCTTTGCATGACACAATCTTTTTAAACTGCCATCCCCTCATTTTTCTCCCTTATTAATCTTAATTCATCACTGCATCTGTAAAATTACAACCATTTTACATCTCACTCCAACCCCACCTAAACCCCCAATATCCAAAACCTCAGGCAGAATTAATTGTACCCCTTACCATGCTCATAATACTCCTCTAGGGTCCACCTCAATTTTAACACTTCACATGACTCTTTTATTACAATTTGTTATTATTTCTATCTACCCCCCTACAGACTGAGTTCCTTTCTCTTTTTCTAATCTATGCATTTCTAGCAAGAATTCTGCACAAGGTTGAGGACCCATGAATATGTGCCACTGAATCAACCTCAACTTTCATCCAGGAATGCCCAATTTGTTAATTACAATGCTTGAGGTCCAACTAAAGCCGGTATCTTTGTTATACATCCTATCTGTGGCTTATTTGAGCTTTGCAGTCATCCTCGACTTGAGTACACATTGGAACAACCTGGATAACTTGATTGAAATACCAGCTTCTACTTCCAACTCACTAGAACCTAAGTCTATTAGTCTTGGGTACAGACCTTTTTAAAGTTTCAACAGTGATTTCATTATGTAGGCAAGGGTGAGAACCAGCATTTCCACAGACAGCTAGGAGCAGTTCCCCACACTTCCTGACCTGAAACACTAGGGAAGCACACCCATGGCATCTCCACAGCATCCTCATTGTGTGACCTGAACTGTTGCCTCCTCCCAGCATACAGACTCTCAGTAGGCAGGGTGCTCTCCTCACCTCTATGCCTGAAGCTCTAAGAATGTAAAGATAAGTGATTTACTTGAAAATGCTCCCTGAGATAGCTAAACTTTTCAGTCATTCTGTCCCATTTTCAAGTGTATTTACTAAACAGTATCCAAATTCTACATTATCAGTCTCAAAATTAAGTAGCATTCTAGAAAAATGAACTGTGGTGTGAGATATTTTCAATAAAAAGGTACAATAACCATGCAATTAGTTCCCCAAACCTAATTTAAAAAAAAAAAAAACCTGCTGTACTAGAAAAGACTGATTACATATTATTGGTAAAACTCTGCCTTTTTGGTAAAACTCTACCTTCTCTGGATAACATCAACATCTTCTTTTTAGTTTTTAAGGTTTTTTCAACTGTGAAATACAACATACATACAGAAAAGAAATAAAATTCTACCAATTTCTTTCTAGAGAAAAAGTCAAAACAACTCGGTGGAACCAAGGTTTCAAAGAGAATTCAACATTCTTATATTTAACACTATTATCCCAGTGTTTTAGCTGAGTGAAAAAGATGGATCTTTGGGGAGCAAAGACACAGACATAGAGGTATAAGCAGTTACACCTACACATGTACACACCTATTATAGATACATGGATGAATAAGCATATATATATATATACACACATACATATACAATACATATATATTTACAAATAGACATTTCTATGTAAGCATTTTGTACATGTACACACAAAATTTATGCACACAGATACTCTTTCTTTGACGCTGAAAAGATTCTTTGGAAAATGAGGCTTTTTGGTTGGCTTGTTCAGGGAAGGAAATTTTACATGGCAAAATAAGGAATTAACATCTTTTATCCTACCCTAAGAGCCCCTAAAACAGAACTACTTCAATCTGCAGGTGACAAGTCTAGCCTCACATCTTGGACCTGATGTTAAATTCTGAACAAAAAGGAGGACAAGAAACAGGATAGAAGACAGAAGTGGAGAGAGATAAAGATAAGAGAGCTGCAAAAAACCACATTATAAAGAAGATAGCTGTAGCTTTCTTTGGCCTGCAGCTAAAGCTATGTGCCCGCCTCTTGGTGTCAAAAAGCATCTTTGGGTGTACAATGCCATTCAGTGGTAGAATTCTCACCTACCATGAAGGAGACCCTGGTTTGATTCCTGGCCAAGAATTTCCCACCCCCTCCAAAAAAATACATTTCAACATACAATGCTACAATAATGGGATACTCACATGGAAAAAAGAATTAAATGTGACCCTTAACATACAACATACAAAAAAAGTAAATATGTATCTTGGAAAATTTAGAGAAAAACATTTGTACCTTAATTAAGACGCCTTTACTCTTTTCCATTTGCTCACACCATAAGGGAGAGGTAGGAATAAAAAACTGTGAAACAGAAAACCACAAATCCCCACATGAAAATCACTCTCATGGCTACTGGACCACAGCTCTACATTTTCAGGCAGTTCCCTCCAGCCTCTCCACACCTTAACTAAAAAGGTGATGTCTATTTAATGTGTAAACTGGTGAGCTGTGTTCCAGGAGCCTTGATTCTTGAAGACAATTGTATAAAGATATAATGTTTACAGTATGACTGTGTGCAAGTTACAGTATGACTTGTCTGATGCTCCTTTTATCCAGGGTATGGACAGATGAGTAAAAAGATATGGATAAAAAAATAAATAATGGGGGGGACAAAGGGTGAGATAAATTAGGTAGATGGAAATACTAGTGGTCAATGAGAGGGAGGGGTAAGGGGTATGAAATGCAAGAGTTTTTTCTTTTTTCTTTTTGCATCTTTTTCTGGAGTGATGCAGATGTTCTAACTAATGATCATGATGATGAATATACAACTACGTGATGATGCTGTGAGCCACTGATTTTGCATACCATGTATGGAATATATGAGTGTGAAGATGTATCAATAAAAATATTAAAAAAAAAAGAGTGGGGAGTCCGAGATATCCAGGTCCCAATTTGGAGAAACCAAGTGTGACATTAAGGAAAGATTAGCTAGAGAGGCTGGGATCAATCCAGGGGTTGAGCCACCCCATCAAATGGTCCTCCAGTGTGTTTCCCCATCTACTTCATTATTATAACCCTGAATATCAGCTATATAATTAAGACTGCATTTGACAGTATCCTTTGCAGTTCGATATGGTCATATGACTAAATTCTGAAGTGGTATGTGGAATTTCCAGGAAGGGTGCATCTTCTCCCTTCCCATCCTTCCTGTTGACAGCAATGTGGCTGGAGCTTTAGCAGCCATTCTGAATAATGAGGTGGATTTGGAAATGGAGTCCATGTAATGAACTAACTTCCTGGACTTTTGCCAAAGAGAAACAAGTTTATTTCTCTTTGGCAATAAGTAATAACCAATAATAAATATATTACTTATTAATAATATATTTATTATTACTATCATAATAATATATTATTATTATATATTTATTATTACTTTTTACTAATAAATAATAAGTTTATTTCTCTTTTCAGTAAAATAAGTCATAAGTAATAAGTTCATAAGTAATAAGTCTATTATTACTTATTACCAATAAGTAATAAGTTTAGTTCTCTTTTGCTAAAGAGAAAGAACCCACTACTTTGGGAGTTTTCTGTCACTTGTAGTTGGACCCAATCTTAACTGATACATGAGCATTTTTTGTAATGGTAAAGATATGGAAATAACTTAAGTGGCCCAGTTCATTTGCTTATTTACTTACTCATTCATCAACAGTTTAATGAGCACCTCCACATGCCTGGATCTGGTCTAGGTTTGGGGATATAGTGGGATAAAAGATATCATCCCTACCCTCAAGAACTTTATCAGAAGAGGAGGCATGAGGCATAAATAAGTGAACAGCTACAATATAGTATAACTAGTGAAATCACAGAAGCTAGATAGTTAGAAAAATGTTTTAATTTTCTAACTTCATGGGGGAAATGTTTTGATGTACTGATAAATAAAATAGGTTGTTTCAGATTATGCACAGTGAGTCCACTTTTTAAAATCATATATATATTTGCATGGAGAAAAAAATGAAATTTCCGTATAACTTGTCTGCATACTTAGACTAGACACCAGCATTTAGTATGTCCACAATAAATGGTTAATGAATGAAAGGGGAAAAAAGAGTGGGGATGTCTAAACGCAGGTGGGCAGCCCCAGTGCCTGTGAGGTATCTGGAGCAGAGCAGCAGAGGTGGATGGGTGCTCATGGGCCTGCGGGGCTGGTGGGGGAACCAGTGACAGTGTCCAGGTTGCTTGCTGCTAAACAGACACCACCAGCTTGCAGAGAACTCTCCAGGGCTAAGGACGGTAGGAGGGCACCGAGGGAACACCTATGGGGAGAGCGCAGTGTGGGGGGATGAGGGAGGGGAAGGCACCCGGACATGAGGGTCACAATCTGGGAGGAAACGACAAGGGACCTGGGGCCACCTCCTGCCAGGTGACCACAGCAAGTCCTCAGCCACACAGGGGCTCAGCGTCCTCGGTGCAGGTCATGTGTGACCCAAAGTCCCATGAAGGGTGTTGATCAGGGCTGGGAGAACAGAGAAGGCTTGGGCATGGAGAGTACAGGGAGAAAATCCGGGGGTCCCCATCTCTTTAGGGGCTGTCCCCTTTTCCTAGGGTTCCCAACACCATCTTCCTCTCCTTTCTCAGAGTAGAAACCAGTGTTGAAAATGACCAAAAACTGACCCAGCCTAGCCTCAAGGATGGGACTGTTGGAGAATCAGGAAAACAGTCCTCTGCTATCACATCCCCAACAAGCCTGAGAACTGACAGAGGAGACAGCATCCATGACAAGCTGCCCCGGTGCACGATGCACTTCCATGCTCCAAGCCCTTGACAACCCACTCCCACTTGCCTCCTCCATAATCTGGTTCCTGAAAAGAGTAACTGCTTTGACCCTGCCAGGCACAGCCATGGGACACCAAGGCCAGGAGAAGTTGGGACCCTGGTGACTTCATGCATGGAGATGGCCATGGTAAGATGGTGGAGAATGGTGTGCCCCTGCTCCACCCTGGAACTGAGGGCCCCAGAACCCACAGCTCTTGTTTTTATTGACCCCCAGCAGAAAGAGGAGGGTCCTGGGCCTCCTGCTGGGGCCATGCCATGAGATCCCCCAACCAAGAGAGGTGGGTGTGCAGCATGGGGGTGAAGAAGTGTCAGATAGACCCAGGCTCAGACACCAGCCACCGGGGTGGGAGGGGCCTGGCCTCATCGCTAAGCTGGAAGCATCAACCCCTTGTCACGGGCTCCTTGTGGGGCATGGCCGAGATAATGGGATACAGGCTGGGCAGCTTGGAGAGGGGCTGAAGTGGGGGTGCAGCTGCAATGCAGGTCTCATTCTGGCTTCCGGGTTCCTGTCCATTCACAAGGGTCCCCCTTCATCTCCCAAGAGCCTCGACAGCCCCTCATCCTTCTCCTGAGCTTTCCCCATAGAAGAAAGAAGCAAATGCACATCTCAGGGGTGTCGAGAAGGAGATGTGTGTCCTCAAGCCTGGAGGACAGGGGTCCAAGGGGAGGTGATCAGAGGGGCACATTATCCTGTGTTCTCCCCCTAAGAAGGAAGCTTGGGGGTGGGGCCATGGGGGCAGGGCGTGCCCCACTCAGTCCCCTCCACAGCAGCACACTCATTCCTGGGGCAATGGAATGTCTGGGGTGGGGGGTGGGGTGAGAAAGGGGTGGGGTGCTGCACATCCCTGAAATCCCCGTGTTTGAGACCTGGAGAGAATCTACAAGAAGCTCAGGAAGGCTGGAGTAGTTCCCACCAGTAGGGGGTCATGAAATGTCCCCTCAGTTCTTGGTCAAGCTGTCTGGGCTAAGCAGTGTGAGGTGGGGTGGGGGAAAGCTCCAGAAGGGCAGCCCTGTGGGCTCCCTGAGTTCCTGGCGAACATCTAGATACTCCAGGGACAAGACGAGGGGCTGGAACACAGGAACTACCATCCACCATTGCAGTGCTTGGGGGACATAGTGCAGCATCATGGGGACAGGGGTAAAAAGACAAGGGATGAGGATGACTGGACATCCCCAGCAAGAGCTCACAAAGGAGGAGGGTTAGATTAGATGAGCAGAGGGATAACTGGGCAATGATGGACATGGCCACTCTTACCATCACCACCCCTCGGGGCTGGCAGCAGCTGATATGCCTAGGCACCATGCTCTGTGATTTAATTCCCGCAAGAACCAATGAAGTAGGGCCTATCAATACCCCTATTTCAGAGATGAGGAAGCAGAAGGTCAGAGAGGTCAATTGACCAGCCAGATCGCTCAGTCTGTAAGTTGCAGTTTTGGGATTTGAAACCATGTCTCTCTGACTCTCAATTCCATGTCCCTGACCAACCCCCAAAGCTGCCTCAGGGGAGGAAGAGATCAAGTGTGGGAAGGCTGGCAAATGATATGAGAAGAAACCAACAAATCCAAATTTCAGACTGGAGCCTTCCACATACCTGGGTCTACCACCCAACGACCCAACAGCCAGGACCTCAGAAAGGGCGTGCAGGCCTCCAGGGATCTATTCAACAGTTAGAGACTCTACCCAGCAGCTGCAGGTTCCACACTCTTCTCAAGCTCACATGGAATGTTCCAGGCCATAGCATACCCCTCAGCACACTTCACAGACATTGGCCAAAATCTGCTCTCAGACCACCATGGAATTAACCTAGAAATCAATAAAAGAAAGACAGCTGGAAAATCCCTAACTGTTTGGCGATTAAACAAGATACTTCTCAGAAACACCTGTGTTAAAGAAGTCTCCAGAGAAATTAGAAACTATTTTGAACTAAGGGAAAGCAAAAGTACAACTCATCAAACTTTGCAGAACAAAAGCGAATATGGGAAGATGGCAGAGTAGGGAGGGCACACAGTCCTTCCACCAGAATGAGGATTAAATAGGGAGGAAGGTTTGAAACAACCGTTTTGAAACTCTGGAGGCCAGGCGGGCACTGTACAAGCAGTGAGGGAGGAGCGGGGGAAGAGGCTGCTAAACTACAGGAAAGACCAGGAAATTGCTCTCTCTGCACTCTTTGGCAGTTGCTGGCATCTGTCTTCCATTCTCAAGGCAGGCTGCATGGGTGCTCCCTGGTGACAAAAAGGGGCCTAAGAGTTCTTATCCCCAAGACCAAGGGTGGCATGGCCAATCACTGATTGCAACTTTAGATCATGGAGGGCCCTGCTCTGAGAGTGGCCACTATTGTAATGCACCCCAGATGAAGGCAGCATGCAAGAGACTTAAAAGCACTGCCTTTCCTCAGGCCTGCAGTAGGGGATTGAAAGGCTACATTTGTTGGACAGGTCAAGAAAGCTCACGTTGGAGAACCATGGGAGAAGTTCCCAGCACCCTTCCCGAACCTCCCTTTCCTGAGCAGCTTGGAGCTGGCCTGCACCCCCATTGTGGGTCTCTAGCCCTGGTTCAGCTGGGGAAGACTGACTGTGGAAAGGCCTCTCCAGCTGCCCCACTCCTAGGATGTGGTCACCAGGTGAAGGGAACTCAAGACAACAAAGAGAAAAGAAAAATAGAGGAGTGGGCAACCTGGGGCAGAGGCTGCCTGCTTTAAATGCTTGGGAGAAGGAGGTCTGTCTTCTGGGCAGTAGAGGGGGCAGGCATTGAAACTTCTGAAACAGGGGAACTCCAAAACAACTGGCAAGGGCAACCCCAGAACAAGGCACAGGGCCAGGAAAGGCAGGGAGGACCCTGTACTTTGCATTTGTCTCGAGCAGACCTTCCTGATAGGAGGGCCGAAGTTCAAGAAACTCGTCTTATCACCAGGTGTTAAAATCTCAGGAAACAGACAGCTCAGAGAATAAATCCCAGAGTTAGCATTTTAAAATATTGAAGTGTACAGTCTGAAACAAAAGAGTACAAGATAAACAAACAGGAAGTGAAACATCCAGAGGAAGACGATAAAAATCCAAAAAACACTGACAAAGTAGACCTGAATGTGGATATACCAGACAAAGACTTGTAAAAAATGATCAGTAAGGAAATACAGGACTTGAATGATATTTTCAACAAACCAGACGTAGCAGACGTATATAGAACAGTTCACCCAACAACCACAGATTACATATTCTTCTAGAGAGAACATGATTCATTCTCTGGGAGAGGCCATAACTTAGGTCACAAAATAAGCCTCAATAAATTAAAAAAATTATTGAAATCATCATTTAAGCTTTCTTTTCTGACTACAGTGGAATGAAGGTAGAAATCAGTAGTGGGGGAAATAGAAAATTCACAAATATGGGGAAATTAAACAACATACTCTTGCCAAAGAGGAAATCAAAAGAGAAATTAGGAACTATCTTTACTTAAATGCAAATGAAAAATACAACATACAGGATGCAGCAAAGGCAGGTGCTGAGGGACAAACATAGCTCTAAATACTTACATCGAAAAAGATCAAAGACTTCAAATCAGAGACCAAATGTCCAAACTAGAAGAACTAGAAAGAGAAGAACAAACTAAACCCAAAGCAAGCAGAAGGAAGGGAATGACAAAGATTAGAGTGGAGATAAATAAAATAAAAGAACAACAACAACAACAAAAAAAAAAACCATGAGAGACAATCAACAAAACCTTAAGTTGGTTCTTTGAAAATATCAATAAAATTGACAAATCTTCAGCAAAAGTGACAAAGTAAAAAAAGAGAGGATACAAATAACAAAAATCAGAAATGAAAAGAGGGACATTACAATCAATCCTGTTGAAATAAAAAGGACTATAAGAGGATTCTATGAACAACTGTACACAAATGAAATGGATAAATTCCTAGAAACACTCAAACTACCTAGACCAACTCAAGATGAAATAGAAGAGCTCAACAAACTAGTTACTAGTAAAGAGGTGGAATCAGTAATCAAAAATCCCCCCAACAGTGCAGGCAATGGTGGCACAGTGGCAGAGTTTTTGCCTGCCATGCCAGAGACCCAGGTTGGATTCCAGGTGCCTGCTCATGCAAAAAAAAATCCCCCCAACAAAGAATAGTCCAGGACTAGATGGCTTTACAGGGAAATTTTATCAAATACTCCAAGAAGATTTAACTCCAATCCCATTCAAACTCTTCCAAAAAACCAAAGAGGAGGGAACACTCCCTAATTCACTTTACAAGGCCAACTACTTCCTCATACCAAAGCCAGACAGAGACCACAAGCAAAGAAAATTACAGACCAATACAGATGCAAAAATCTTCAACAAATTACAAGAAAACCAAATCCAACAACACATTAAAAGAATTATAAACCATGATCTAATGGGACTTAACCCAAGTATGCAAGGTGGGTCAACATTAGAAAATCAACAAATGTAATACATCACATTAACCAAATGTAGGAAGGAAAAAACCAAGATACCTCAATTGATGTGGAAAAGACATATGACAAAATCTAGCACCACTTCTTGGGAAAAAAAAACAAAACACTTAGAACACTGGGAATAGCAGGGAACTTCCTCAGCATGATAAAGGGCATATATGAAAAACCCACCACTACCATCCTACTACATGGTGAAAGTCTGAAAACTCTCCCTCTAAGATCTGGCACAAGACAAGGATGCCCAGTGTCACTACTCTATTCAACACTCTCTAGAAATTCTAGCCAGAGCAAGTAGGCAAGAAAAAGAAATAAAAAGCACCCAAACTGGAAAGGAAGAAGTAAAATTTTCCCTTCTGCAGATGCCATGATCCTGTATTTAAAAAATCCTGAAAAATCCATAACAAAGCTTCTAGAGCTAATAAATGAATTCAGCAAAGTGGCAGGATACAAGCTCAATAATAAAAAATCAGCAGTGTTTCCATACATAAGCAATGAACAACTGAAAGAAGGAATCAAGAAAAAAAATCCATTTACAATAGCAACTAAAAGAATCAAGTCTTTAGGAATAGATCTTACCAAGGACTTGTACACAGAAAACTACAAAACAGTGTTCAGAAAGAATCAAAGAAAACCTAAGTAAATGGAAAGGCATTCCATATTCATGGACTGGAAGACTAAACATTGTTAAGATGTCAATCCTACCCAGAGCAATTTATAGATTCAATGCAATTCCAATGAAAATTCCAACAATCTTCTTTGTAGAAATGGAAACACACATCATCAAATTTATATGGAAGGAGAAGGGGTCCCAAATAGCCAAAGCCATCTTGAAAAAGAAGAATGAAGTTAGAGAACTCACATTTCCTGATCTTAAATTTTACTACAAAGCCACAGTAACTGTGGTGGTTTCAAGTTTTTATGTACCCTAGAAGAGCCATGTTCTTTTAGCCCATTGCTATGGGAACAGACCTATTGTAGGTGGGACCTTTAGGTTAGGTTATGTCAACTGATACGTGACCTGCCTCATTCAGAAGAGTCTTGATCCTCTGGCTGCCAATCTTTATAAGAGGATAAAGGACACAGAGATGAAACCTAGAAAGCTCAGAGAAGCTGAGAGACAAAGACAAACCCACAGAAGCTGAGAGAGGGAGCCACTGAAGCCAGAAGCTGAAAGCAATGAAAACCAGTGAAGAAAGAGCAGCAGATGACAGTCATGTTCCTTCACAAGTAAAAAAGGTGTCCCAGATGCCAGCAGCCTTTCTTCAGAGAACATATCATCCTGTTAATGCCTTCATTTGGACATTTTCATGGTCTTCGAACTGTAAATCTGCAAGCTCATAAATCCCCATTGTAAAAGCCAACCCATTTCTGGTATATTGCATTTGGCAGCTTTAACAAATCAAAACAATAATCAAAGCAGCATGGTACTAGCACAAGGATAGACATATAGATCAATGGAACTGAACTGAGAGCTCAGAAATCAACCCTCACATTTATGGCCAACTGATTTTTTGACAAGGGGCAAAGACCACTCAATTAGTCTCTTCAATATATGGTGCTGAGGGAACTAGTTCTCCATTTGTAAAGGAAAGAGGACCCCTATCTAACACCTTATACAAAAATCAACTCAAAATGGGTCAAAGACCTAAATGTAAGAGCCAGAACTATCAAACCCTTAGAAGAAAACATAGGGCAGAAGCTTCAGGATCTCGGATCAGGCAATGGTTTCTTAAACATTAAACCTAAAGCACAAGCTCCAAAAGAAAAAATAGATAAATGGGACTTCATCAAAATTAAAAATGTTTGTGCATCAAAGGACTTTAACATGTAAGTAAAGTGACAACTTAGACAGTGAGAGGAAATATTTGGGTATGACATATCTGATGAAGGCTTAATATCCAGAACATATAAATAAATCCTTCAATTTAACAATAAAAAAAGACAAACCACCCAATCAAAAAATGGGCAAAGGGTGGGCCATGGTGGCTCAGCAGGCAGAGTTCTCAACTGTCATGCCAGAGACCCGGGTTCACTTCCTTGTGCCTGCCCAGGCAAAAAAAAAAAGGACAAAACATTTGAGGAGACATCTCTCCAAAGAAGATATGTAAATGACCAAATAGCACATGAAAAAATGCTTAACATCATTAGCCATTAGGGAAATGTAAATTAAAACCAAAATTAGACACCATTTCACACTGATTAGCATGGCTACTATTTAAGACAAGAATAATAAGTGTTGAAGAGGATGTGGAGAAATAGGAACCCTTATTCATTCCTGATGGCAATGTAAAATGGTATAGCCACTGTAGAAGACAGTTTGGTGACTCTTCAGAAAGTTAAATACAGAATTACCAAATGACATGGCAATCCTTCTATTAGGTATAGATCCAAAAGAAGTGAAAGAAGAGGCATAAACAGATATTTGTACAACTTCATAGCAACATTATTCAAAACAGTCAAAAAGATGGAAGCAACTCAAGTGTCCATCAACCAAGGAATGGATAAATAAAATGTGGCATGTAAATAAAATGGAACATTATTCAGCCTTAAAAAGGAGTGAAGTTCTGAGGCATGTTACAACATGATGAACCCTGAAGACATCATATTAAGCGAAATAAGCCAGACACAAAAGAACGAACATTTATGATCTCACTGATATGAAACAATTAGAATAAGCAAACTCATAGGGTCAGATTCTAGAATATAGGTTACCAGGGGATAGGAAGTTAAGGCTAAAAATACACAGAACTTCTATTTCAAACAATGGAAATATTTTGGCAATGAGTGGTTATGATGGTAGCACAACATTGTGAACATAATTAACTTTTGTTAAATACCTGAATGTGGTTAAAAGGGGAAATGTAAAATTGTGTATAGGGTAATGGAATAAAAAATTTTTTAAGTTCTTGGAACTGCACTACACAAATAGTGAACACTAAGTTAAATCATGGACTACAGTTGATACTGCAATTATAAAAATATGCTTTCATCAATGGTAACAAATGTACCACTCCAAGGCAGAGTGTTACTAATAGGATGGTATGGAAATCTGCATTTCATGTGTGATTATCCTGTAAACCCACAACCTCTATAATAAAAAAAGAAAGTGTGTCAGATGCAGCCAAAGTAGTGCTTAGAGGGAAATTCATAGCATTGGATACATATATTACAGGAGAAAGAAAAGAAATGATCTCCTCTGAATAGCCAATGTCATGGAGACTGTAATCTTAAAAGGATGCTAGGCAGTGAAACTGCATGCATCATCCAAACAGAAAGAGCCAGGGTCACACCTACTGCCACAGATCAGGAGGTTATGCAGAAATATGAGGTGGATGGGGCACAAGCAGCATGGTGTTCCATTGCCCTTGGCGATGCAGATGTGGAAGAAGCCACCATTGTCCTAGGCACATGGGTGGGCTGCTGCAGAGACAAAATGGGGTGGGGGAGGTGGTTCAACCCTGCCGGTCACCTCAGGACTGTAGCCTGGAGGGTGGGGGGGGGTGAGGGCCAGCCAAGAACTCATGAGAACTGGCACTCCCTGCATGCGAGGCCCCTGTAGGAGATTCTCCTGCAGCCTACAGTGTATGTTTCTGATAGCGTCTCCATGTTACAGGTGAGAAAATGGAGCCGCCATCTGCACCAGCATCACTGCCCAAAACCATCACCCTCTACTGGTCAGCTTTTCTCTCTCATGGTGGAGTGGGTTGGTGTCCCCCAAAAGATGGGTCTATATCCCATCCAACAGAACCTGGAAGGTGACCTTATCTGAAAGAAGAGCCTTCACAGATATGATTAAGTTAAGGGTTTTGACATGAGATCATTCTGGAGGTAGGACAGGTCCTAAATCCAATGACAAATATTATCAAAATGGACACACAGGACAAATACAGTGAGAAAAGTTCATGCAAAGACAGGGGCAGAAAACAGAATGATGTGAGCTGAAGTCAAGGAACTGCAGGAGCCACCAGAGGCTAGAGGAGGCCAGGATGGGTATCCCTACAGCCAACAGGGGGAATGCAGCCTGGTCAACACCCTCATTTTGGATTTCTGGCCTCTAGAATTCTGAAACAATAAATTTCTGTGGTTTTAAGCCATCCAGTCTGTGGTTATTTGTTCCAATCGCCCCAAGACACTAACACATGTGAAAGTTAGCATCAAGTCCCTGGGGAACTGAGATTTTTCAACTCAATTAACCAAATACAACATCAAGACCTGAATCCTGGGAAGGAGAGGCCAGCAGTTGAGAAGGCAGGCTCATACCCCTCAGGTGACAAAAAAATGACATAAACCATGCTACTGCACCCATCTCTTCTCCCAAAGAAATGTCACACAGCTGTTCTTCCTCACCCTTAAGGAAATGATATTTTTTTAAATGGCAAAAGTCAGGGTTTAGAGCAGGGGGTCAGCAAAATCCCTCTGTGAAAAGGAAGAAAATCAATATTTTGGGGTTTGTGGGCCAGACCACCTCTTGCATCTACTCATTCTGCCAGTTGCAACACAAAAGCAGCTGCAGACTATACAGTAACACATTGCCATGGCTGTGTCCCAGTAAGACTTTACTTACAAAAACAGGGAACAGTTTGCGTTTGGCCTGTGGGCTATAGAGTGCCCCCTGGTTTGGAGTTTTCTGTGGGACTTTATGGGAAAGCAGGCTGGGTGAGCCAGATCCCAACTAAACAGGACAAAACTCAAAGCATCTCCTGCCTGCACTAAAAACAGGGAGACTGAGTGTCACCTTCAATATCTCACATTGGCACCCATGGGGCCATCTTCCAGTTTCCAACCTGATCCCTACTCAGGAAACATCTTCCTGGTGCCCCGTCCCCTCAGGTCTGAGGAGTTGCTGGTCAGGGCCTCTGGGATTCTGCTGACACCAGCAGGCAGCAGACCTGGGCCTCTGTGGACTCAGCGTTCAAGGTTTTGATCATTACCAACAACACTGAAGTAGCAGGATACCAGGAGACTAATTTTGCTGAGGACAGGATCAGGGACTGGGAAAATGTGACCATTCTCACCCATATCATGGGGTGCTTGATTATCCGGA
Organism: Tamandua tetradactyla; assembly: GCF_023851605.1. Lineage (NCBI taxonomy): Eukaryota > Metazoa > Chordata > Mammalia > Pilosa > Myrmecophagidae > Tamandua > Tamandua tetradactyla. The sequence continues at coordinate 97,337,833 of NC_135330.1, read as the reverse complement.
AGCTACTTTCCCAGCATTTTCATTTATCCAGGACCCAGCCGAGAACCCACAAGGACAGAAAACAGACCTCCCAGCAGGAAACACAGATGCAGTCAACTTACTATGTGAGAGTTCAACCCTGACTCAGAGCCAAGAGCCAAAAAGACCTCACTCAGATCATTTGTTCAGAACTCACGTATGATTCTATAGAAAAGCCAAGTGGGTAAGACATGGGCTCTGACTGCAATCTAAATTCCACCATCTTTTTTAGCACAAAACTAAGTAATACCCTTTGTGATTGTTCAATTCTGGGGTCAGCGTGGCCAAGTGATGATGCCCAGTTGTCTGGCCAGGCAAGCATTGGCTTGGCTGTTGCTACAAGGATATTTCGTGGCTGGTGGGTAAACTGTAAGGCTGGTGTATTAAATCATCAGTTGACAGCACCTGTGGCTGATTACATCTGCTACCAACTAAGCTGTGTCACACAGAACAAGACAATCCAATCAGTCGAAGGTTAGGCAGAAGAGAGACTTTCACTGCTTCTTCAGCCAGCAGGCCTCTCCTGTGGAGTTTGTCCAGATCCTTCATCCTTCTGCGATGCACCAGATTCGCAGCCTGCCCGACAGACTGTAGACTCTTCCATTCCCATGACTGCATGAGTCAACTTTATATATCTCATATTTACAGATCTCTCCTGTTGGTTCTGTTTCTCTAGAGGACCCTGACTAACACACCCTTTCTTAACCTTTCTTTCCTCAGTTGTGAAGGAGGATCATTGTGATATAATATAATAATATCCTGAGCACAGAGCCTGGGTGAAGGAAACTGAAGGTTGGCAGCTGGCCAAAAGTGGGAGGGACAAGGGTAAAACCGAGTCCACGCATTATTCACAACAGCCAAAAGGCGGAATTGAACCAGGGGCCTCCACCAGAAGGGGCCACCACCAGAAGAATGGGGAAAAAATGTGGCCAATCCATAAGACAGAACATCGTTCAGCCATAACGAGGAATGTAGTTCTGATACAGGCTATGCCACGGGGCACCCCGAAGACGTGCTGAGGGAAAAAAGCCGGACACAAAAGGGCAGGTTTGTATGATCTCACTTATAAACTTATGGTGATGGGCGAAGGGGGTGGCAGCACGATATTGTGTTTGTACTACCACTGAACTGTACACACGCACATGGTGAGAATGGGAAATTTTGTGCAGTGTGTTACCATAATAAAATGTTTCTATAAAAAATGCTCATCTATCACTGAGGGCAGCAGCTGAGCCAAGAACAAGCCAAGAATCAGCAGAAACTCAGACAAAGAAACAAGGAGAATACAGGGTGAGAGGAGTGGGGGAAGTGGGCAAAGTGGGCGGGCAGCCCCTCAGAGCCCAGAAGGTGTGCTGGGACCTCACCTGGATTCTGAGAAAAGCTGTGAGTTCTAAGCAAGGCAGGGCAGAGTGGCAGAAGCTGCACCCTGAGAATAGGTGCACATTTTGACAAGCCACCCAGCCACTGGCATGGGGTCTGGAGCAGATGGGACAAGAGGGGAAAGAGTGAGGCCAGGGGAGGACCCCTGCAGCTGGGTGGAGGGGATGAGATGAGGAGGCTGAGACCAGGGATGGTGTGGGGGGAGACAGGGAGACAGTGAGGACAGGGCCAGCCACCTTCCCTGGCAAGGTGGGTAGGAAGAGACTGCCCTGCTCCCTGCTCTATCCTCAGCTCCAAGCACTCAGCGGGCAGCCAATGTGCGCTTACCAGGTGAAGAGAGAGGAAAAGTGAGAAGACATAGAAACAGGTGGATGCTTTATACACAGATCAACTTATATGTGCACACACATCTATATACGGGGAGAGAGGATGAGAGGGAAATAAGAAGCCCCACTTGAGATCTGTTCTCCCATGTCTTTTCCTGCATGGTCCTAGCAAGGCTGTGTTGGGCAGAATCCTACAATGCCACCCAAGCTTCCCAAGCACTGTGATAGATAGATAATACCTATCTATCATCTATCACTGAGGGCAGCAGCTGAGCCAAGAACAAGCCAAGAATCAGCAGAAACTCAGACAAAGAAACAAGGAGAATACAGGGTGAGGGGAGTGGGGGAAGTGGGCAAAGTGGGCGGGCAGCTGCCCTCGGTGATAGATAGGTATTATGCACACATGGCGTGACTGTCACCACACATGCAAATGGAATCATGCTAATGCAACTAAAGTCACTGACCAGCAGGCTCTGAATCAATCAAACGGGAGTCCACTCTAAGGGTGGGCCTGATCTAATCAGGGGAGCCCTTTAAGAGCAGAGCAGGTTCTGGCTGGAAGCAGAGGAGGTCAGTGAGACTAGAAGTATGAGAGGGCTGTGACACAAGGGAGGAGCAATGGGGCAAGGAGCTGAGTGACTTCAGCTGGGGGTCAGGAAGAAATGGGTTCCTCAGTCTTACAGCCAACAACATAAGCAAGCCTGGAGAAAGACTCTTCCCCAGAGCCTCCAGCTAAGAATGCAGCCCAGATGACACCCTCATGTAGGATGGGAGACCCTAAGTAGAGAACCAGCTGAGCCACACTTGTGTTCAAAATTCTGCTTTATAAAGCTATGGGAACATAAATGTGTAGTTTCCAGCCACAAAATCTGTGTTCCCCAGAGGTCTCTTGGAATGCCTGAACATCTCACCCAACTTCAGTGCTGAGACCCTGGCAATGGGAATGAGCTCACCCTCCCGGCAGAGGTCAGGGGTGGGGGTGAGGATGGCACTACCCACTGCCCCGACCCGCTTGTCATTCTTCAGGGGGGCTGGGACAGGGCCTCGTTGGGGGTCGCTGAGCTCTGAGCAGATGACCCCTCCCCACCCCCAGCCTTCCCAGCCCCCATGTACAGAACTCCTCTGGGCTAAGCCCCTCCACAGCATGGAGGCCAGTGAGGTGGGCGATCCTGCCCTGGATGTGTGTCCACTGGGAGCTGCTGGTCTTCTCCACGTGCTTCACCATCTGCTGTTGCTGCCAGTCAATCCAGTAGAGGTGGCTGCCAAGCATGGTCAGGCTCACAGGCGTCATGATGTTGTCACCCTCCAGGGTCAGGCAGTTGGCTCCTGCAGGCAGGCCGAGGGCTGAGCTGAGTGGCTCACTGCCAGGGCTTAGGGGAGAGGAGACAGGGCACCAGGGAGGCTGGGGCTGGGCAGGGGCCCAGGAGGCCCTGCAGGCTGACTGGGGCTGGGCACTGGGGGCTGGGTCCCTGGAATCAGGAAGTCTGAGGCAAGCATTGGGGTCGAAGCCTGATCATGGGTCCTGCACATAGGGCATCTCCCCACCTACCCCATGGTAAAAGCTGGGGGAATCTGGGAAACTTCTCTTGGCACCCAGGGCTCCCATCTAAGGTGGCTGCACATGTGGGCACTGGAAGCATTTCCCAGGCTTGGGACCCAGCTCTAACGTCCATGCTGTGGGGTCATATTCAGCTCACACACCCTCTCTGGGCCTAGTCTTCTGCTTCCACCATGTGAGACTCACAGGGACCCACAGCCTGGGAACTCGCCAGGTCAAAGGGATGTAGGACAAGCAGATGGCATGCAGCAGGTCCTTTATGGACCCAATCGCCACTGCCATTACCAATAAAAAGGAAGGCCTGGGGTGTTTCTGGAAAGACCTGACCTGGGGGGGCATTGGGGGACCCCAGGGCAGAGCCAGAATGGGTACCTGACAGGTCACAGCTCTTGATGAGCTTCAGGTCGGTGTCCACCCAGAAGAGCCTGCCCAGTGCATTGTCCACCATGAGGGCCACCAGGCAGATCAGACCCGTGCTGAAAACTTCATGCTCAGTGCTGTCCAGCAGAGCATGCTCGATCTTGGCCACTCAGTCCTGCATGTCAGTGAAGTACAGGTACCTGCGGAAGGGGGTTTTGCACAGGGCTAGGTCGGATGGCACTTGTGCAAGGCCCAGAAGTCACAACTAACATCTTTCAGACATGGTCTTCCCAGCTGAATGTTGCCTACGCTGCTTGACAAAGCCCTGCTTCCCTTCTGCCCCTTGCTCTCTGCTAAGGTGGTGCCTTGCCTCCCTGCTTCCTCACGGTGGCTGTGGGACCCCGGAGGCTCCTGATTGGGATGGTAGTTCTAGAGTCCCTCCCGGCTTCTGCCCCCATGCCCCATCCCCTACCCCCGCTTGGAGTTGACAACAATGGTCCTTAGCCTGTCGTGGTCCCCACCCAGCACCATTCCCATGGCCTGGCTGCTCAGCCGGTAGATGCTGATGGTGTTGGTAACCTCGCACGTCCAGAAGAGTGTACAGCTGTAGACATCGATGCTGAGGTCGTAGGGCTACCAGTCCAGGTTCTGTCCTTGGATGGGGGAGGTCAAGACGAAAGACTGTAAAAGAGGAAAGAGACAAAGCTGGGCCCATCTGAGAGCCTGAGGGCTTGGGCCCACTGAGGACCTGGAAGCAGGAGCCAAGCTGCCACAGGGGCGGGGTGGTGGTGGAATCATTCCCATTGGGTCAGCTGTTAAGTGCCTGCCTGGGTTCCGGGTGGGAACAGGGCAGCCTGCAGCTTGTGACAGTTCTGGATACTGAGCCTGAGGTCAGGCTCCCATGTGCCCGTGCATCTGCCCAGCCCAGAGTTTCTCCCATCTCCACGCCTCATCATGTGTGCCCACAGAATGACTGACAGACAATGAAAGGTCAGCCCGTGGCCACCAGGCCCTTCTTGAACCATCTTCTCCCTTCTGGCTTTCTCAGACTCACACTTTCAGATGAAGAGCCTCCAATCTTATGTGGTTTGTTGTATATGTGTATGTGTGTGTGTGTGTGCATGTGCGAACTTTTAATTTGGAATGACAGGACCCCAGGCATAGAGACAAGAGTGCCACCTCTTCTGGGCCCCTTCCCTGTGGGGTCAGGCGCCATGCTGGTGGAGAGGTTGCGGTGGGGATGGGTGTGGGAGGTGACTCCCAACTCCTCTTGGGAACACCTGTGTCTGACAAAGTGGCTCTCAGCACCCAGTCTCCCCCTCTCCGTCTTCTATGGGGTCTCCCGAGAGCTCTGACCAACACCAAGATCCCCACTGCACCTCAAGGTGGGGTCCTAGATTTCAAAGCCCACCCTCTGGCTATACCAGGCTGGGGGTCCCAGCCAGAGTGCTCAGCAGCTTCGGGGAAAGGGCTGCCCAATCCCCAGGGCTGTGGCCCCCAGCGCTCTGGGGTGCAGATGCTGTCATCTGCAAAGGGGCTAGGGCCAAAGAGTCAGGGGACCTTTCAGGGAAGCACAGTGGCCTGCTGTCATGAACATTTTCCAGCACCCTTCCACAGAGCAGGACCCCAATGTCCTGGTGGGTCTGCTCATTTGTGCCATCTGAAGGCACCCCACTCAGGGTCTCAGAGACCTGACCTCATGCAAAGTGGCCTTGGAACTTCAGGGCTGCTGCCACCTACAGTTTCGGTGAAAAGCTCCTGGCTCTAAGGTAATGGGGCTAATGTCTCTGCTCCCTCTTCCCATCAAGACTCTATGGGAATCAGCTTAAGATGATGCTCTCATCACAGGTCATTTTGGACTTTCATCTACCTCTTTAAAGCAGTTGAAAAAAAAAGTCTCTAGGAGGGGGCTTGCTCCCCAAAGGAAGCCCCCTCCCCTAGGTCTGGCCCCTTTGGTCCCACTTGAAAGGACCTCATCTGCTCCCCAATCAGCCTGTGGCCCGGCCCTGCTGAGCAGCTGGAAGTGCACTTGGATATGTGAAAACCCAGCACCAAGGTAAAGGATTGTGGAAATGCCTTTCCACCCTTCTTCAGACTGCGATGTTCACACCCCAAGGTGGTGGGAGCCTCAGCCCCAGCAGCCGTGAGTCTGCTCACCCTGGCACCACTCCTCCCCCAAAAGCCATGGCACTCCTGACTGGGGATCTCAGCCAGGCACAGGGTGGGAGGCCAGGGAGTAAAGGTAGACTCCAGCCAGCCCCGGTCAGAGAATAGGGCCTGAGACCAGTTTTGGGGTGCAGTCATGAAAACAGAACTATCTTAGCAACCTGGGCAGCATGAAGCCACAACTCTCTGCCCCAGGCACACAGAAATGAGAAGGCCAAGTGGAAACAGCTGGCCTGCTGCATAAAACCCAAGCACTTTTTACAATACTTAGGCTAATGTGAAATTTCTCACCAGAATCCCACTGCACACCACAATCAGTACCCTCCACTCACCAGGTCAAAATCTTGGCCAAATGGAGAAGGATAAACAACGTCAGCCTCCGGCTTGGAGGTCAGAGTTTGGGGGAGGAGGTTCAGGCAATGCCCCTGAAACAGGATAAAGCAGGAACCACCTGAAGGTGGGGGTGCACACAGAGCTTTCGGTCAGACTCAGGAAGGAGCTGTTCTCTGAACCAAGTAGAAACCCAGATGCTATTCCTGAAGGGCTTTTGCTTCAAAGTCTGTCAGCCCACTCAGGTTGGATACCATAAAAGAAGGTCTCTTTTAAAGCAATTTGCACCCACTAGCTTTCTCAGCAGGGAAGCCACAATCTGTCAATTAACACTTCCCAGTGTCCAAAGGACTGAAGTGCCTGTCAGCTCTGCAGGGAGAGATGAAAGAAGTCCATCCCCACCATTTCCACCCCAACTTGCTCACTGGGAGAGGATTATGGGGGTGCCCTGGAGAGAGAAGCCAGAGTGAAGGAACAGCTGTGGATTTCAGCTCAGTTGACTTCTATCATCAAACAAAGGCAGAGACCTCACGTTATGACTTAATAACTATGAATGTTCCTGGTGACATATCCTGCTGAAAGGCCTGCCCTGCCCATACCCAGCTCAGTGAGCTCAGCAGCAGAATCAACTCAATGGACATAGAAAATCATCTGAAAGTCTCAACCAATGAAACAAGCATGTCTCTATATCTCTGTGATATAAGACACCAAATCCCACTATAACCCTGCACTCATCTTTTTCTTTTTTTTTTTAAACATTTTTATTGACATATCTTCACACACATACATTGCATATATGGTGTACAATCATTGGCTCACAAAATCATCATATAGTTGTATACTCATCACCATGATCATTTTTTTAAATATTTTTTTAATAATTAAAAAAAGAAAAGAAATTAACAGAACATTTAGAAATCATTCCGTTCTACATATGCACTCAGCAATTCCTAACATCATCACATAGATGCATGATTATCCTTTCTTAGTACATTTGCATCGATTTAGGAAAAGAACTAGCAAAACAGCAGAAAAAGATATAGAATGTTAATATAGAGAAGAAAATTACAATAATAATAATAATAAAATATATATATAAAAAGGAAAAAACAAAAACAAAAGATACAAACAAACAAACAAACAACAACAACAACAAAAAGTATAGTTCAGATGCAGCTTCATTCAGTGTCCTAACATAGTTACATTACAATTAGGTATTATTGTGCTGTCCATTTTTGAGTTTTTGTATCTAGTCCTGTTGCACTCTCTGTATCCCTTCAGCTCCAATTACCCATTATCTTACCCTGTTTCTAACTCCTGCTGGTCTCTGTTACCAATGATATATTCCAAGTTGATTCTCAAATGTCGGTTCACATCAGTGGGACCACACAGTATTTGTCCTTTAGTTTTGGGCTAGACTCACTCAGCATAATGTTCTCTAGGTCCATCCATGTTATTACATGCTTCATAAGTTCATTCTGTCTCAAAGCTGCACAACATTCCATCATAGGTATATACCACAGTTTGTTTAGCCACTTGTCTGTTGATGGACATTTTGGCTGTTTCCATCTCTTTGCAATTGCAAATAATGCTGCTATAAACATTTGTGTGCAAATGTCCGTTTGTGTCTTTGCCCTTAAGTCCTTTGAGTAGATACCTAGCAGTGGTATTGCTGGGTCGTAATCCATTCTGCCAGTCTATGTCTTTTGATTGGGGAATTCCGTCCATTAACTTTTAGTGTTATTACTGTTTGGATAATATTTTCCTCTAACATTTTGCCTTTTGTATTATATATATCATATCTGATTTTCCTTCTTTCTACACTCTTCTCCATACCTCTCTCTTCTGTCTTTTCGTATCTGACTCTAGTGCTCCCTTTAGTATTTCTTGCAGAGCTGGTCTCTTGGTCACAAATTCTCTCAGTGACTTTTTGTCTGTAAATGTTTTAATTTCTCCCTCATTTTTGAAGGACAATTTTGCTGGATATAGAAGTCTTGGTTGGCAGTTTTTCTCTTTTAGTAATTTAAATATATCATCCCACTGTCTTCTAGCTTCCATGGTTTCTGCTGAGAAATCTACACATAGTCTTATTGGGTTTCCCTTGTATGTGATGGATTGTTTTTCTCTTGCTGCTTTCAAGATCCTCTCTTTCTCTTTGACCTCTGACATTCTAACTAGTAAGTGTCTTGGAGAATGCCTATTTGGGTCTATTCTCTTTGGGGTGCGCTGCACTTCTTGGATTTGTAATTTTAGGTCTTTCATAAGAGTTGGGAAATTTTCAGTGATAATTTCTTCCATTAGTTTTTCTCCTCCTTTCCCCTTCTCTTCTCCTTCTGGGACACCCACAACACGTATATTTGTGCGCTTCATATTGTCATTCAGTTCCCTGATCCCCTGCTCAAGTTTTTCCATTCTTTTCCCTATAGTTTCTGTTTCTTTTTGGAATTCAGATGTTCCATCCTCCAGTTCACTAATTGTAGCTTCTGTCTCTTTAAATCTACCATTTAGGTATCCATTGTTTTTTCCATCTTTTCTTCTTTGTCCTTCACTCCCATAAGTTCTGTGATTTGTTTTTTCAGATTTTCTATTTCTTCTTTTTGTTCAGCCCATGTCTTCTTCATGTCCTCCCTCAATTTATTGATTTGGTTTTTGAAGAAGTTTTCCATTTCTGTTCGTATATTCAGCATTAGTTGTCTCAGTTCCTGTATCTCATTTGAACTATTCGTTTGTTCCTTTGACTGGGCCATATCTTCAATTTTCCGAGCATGATCTGTTATTTTCTGCTGGTGTCTGGGCATTTAATCAGATTTCCCTGGGTGTGGGACCCAGATGGTTGAAAGATTTTTCTGTGAAATCTCTGGGCTCTTTTTTTCTTACCCTGCCCAGTAGGTGGCGCTCGTGGTGCTCATCTGTCTGCAGGTCCCACCAGTAAAAGCTGCTGTGTCTCATTTAACTTTGGAAAACTCTCGCTGTGGGGGCAGGTCGCCAGCCGAAGCGGCTTGCGGGAGTGCCGATCCGGATCTCCCAGCTGGCCCGGGAATCCGCACATGGGGGGGGACGCCGGCCGCCGCAGCTTGGGGGAGTGCCAGTCCAAATTGCCCAGCCGGCCCGAGACTCCAAGTGTGGCAGGAGGGCCCTGCTATCCAAGGTTCCCAGTCGGACCGGGAAGCCATGTGTGTTGAAGGGACCCCGGTCGCCAGCCGCCCCGGCCCGGGGAAACACGCGCCCCTCGGTGATCTCACTGCAGCGGATTCTCCCTGCCCGTTCAGCCATTCCAGAATGGGGTACGCTGTCTTTTTGGTCTCTGTCGTGGCTCCGGGAGCTGTTTTGTATCGTTTCTGTTTCTTTAGTTGCTGTTCTGGAGGAGGAACTAAGACCCGTGCGTCTTACTAAGCCGCCATCTTCTCCGGAAGTCCGCACTCATCTTTTTCAATGAGGAGACCCTCTGCTTCTGCAGCTTTGTAACACACATCTTTGGGAGATGGCCACATGGTCACGCCTGTCTGAAAGCTCCATGCTAATGGCACTGCCATTTTCCACCTTGCCAGGTCACAGATGGTCTGAATATGCAGACCCAAGGCTGCCTTCAACATTGTTTATGGAAAGTCACACAAACATAACATTGAAAAATACAGTTGTACCACTATAATGCTCATTATGAAATTTGTTCCAACAAATTGAGAGATCAGAGAACAACCCGAGCGTGATCCAAGTTCTGTGTTTGCTTATGTGCAATTTCACCCAATGATAGGTGAGTGCAGAAACCACTCTCAGCTACACCCATCTGCAGAAGGAAACAAATGCACACTCCAGCACCTTCCAGCTCCCTCAGCTGAGCCACACACCTTGAGCTCACCCACTGCACAGGGGGCTATGCTTTCCATCCAATTTTAGATCACCCTCCTTCCAGTGCTTGTCAATAATTAACAAGCTGCAGCCTTCCCAATACCCATGTCCACAAGCAAATGTCAGAACTTTTCCCGCTGAAGCATCATATCTATAGCAGGGTTTATACTGATATGTATGTTGTTGCAGTATTTGGTTACATAATCACTGTGCGAGTGTAAAACTGTGCTCCTCCATTACTTATGTTCCACCTTTTGTGTTACATCTCACTGACAAGTTGAGTGCAATGCTCCTAAGCCCATTTCCTCCATAAGCCCTATTGTTTTCATGATTTTTACATGATGTTGTGATTTTTATGAACACACATACTGCATTTATAGCAAAATTAACTGCCCAATTCCTATGAAGTGAAGAATAAATCCAGAGCAATCAATACCAATTATTTCCCACAAACCACAAAAACACTGCACAGGGACCAAAAAAAAAAAAATTAAGGTTGTTCCCACCCCTTTCTCAGCTCCAGGCTAAAGCCAATGTGAACTCCAGTTCCAGTTCCCATGCGGTCACAGTCTGGGAGGTATGCACTGTTTGGCCTCACACCTCATGATAAGATCTCAGGGAGCCCACACCATTATTTACCCAAGGCTGGGTGCCACAGGATGCATGCAAGGAAGCTGCCCAGGTGAGCAGCATAGAGAGACCTCAGCCACACCCACTGTCAGGTACACTTGTCTGGGTCCCATCGTCCTTGGCGCATTTGATGTTCTGGCGCCTGTTCACCCAGTAGATGAACTTGTCCAGAGGGTCATAGCTGGTAGACTTGACATTTCTCAGCCTGTACAGTGACAGGAAGAGGTCTGGGCTGTGCTGGTCATTGGGGATCATGCAGCTGATGGCACATTTCTAACTGAACAGCAAGAAAGTGGTGGGTGCTAGAGAGAGACAAAGACAAGGGGCTGAGCAGAATCCCTGCCCAACCATCCATGTAAACCTAGAAATCCCCAGCAGGGAAGTGCCTCCTGACCTCAGCTCCCAGACTTGGAAGCAGGCACTTACAGCTGCAGTTGTGGCCACTGGGGTCCAGGATGTAGTGTGAGGCACAGCTGCAGCAGTGGCCACCAGGGATGACGAGGCACAGCTGCCCGCACTGCCCGTTGTTGTGCATGCAGTCGTTGAGGCCATCCTGGCAGGAGGAGTAGAACACCAGGATGTCCATCACGAAGTCCAGGTGGCCCTGATGAGGATACAGCTGCAGCCACTGGCCTTGTCGGCCTGCTTAATGCTGTGCAGGTTCCAGTCCATCCAGTAGATGTAGTCACTGTACTGTGTCAGGCCAAAGGGGTGCAGGAGGTCATCAGCAATCACAACCCGCTCCTGACCTGGGTGGGGACATGGGGCATGGGGTCAGTGTCGGGGAGTCAGTCCCCAGAGCTGGGGACACCCCGATGGGCACATGGGTCCAAACTCCCAGCCTGGCACCCTGCGGCAGAGCCACTGGGTGCCCAAAGCCTTTGGAAAACTGGGCGTTGCTACCGAAGCCAAGCAGTCAACCCCAAGGAGGCTGAGGTCTGGATGGGAAGGGGGCATGATGGAGCCTCCTGCAATTGCTGGAAGACTTGCCCCCCTCCATGTTGGTCACAGCTGCACAGATTAGGTTTATGCCTTCATTATCATGCATATATAAGTCTGTGCAAGCAAAACTTCTTGCATTTGTCCACTTATGACCTTTATATGTTGTTCCTCGACGCAAATTCTTAAATACAGCTGTTAAAAAAATTGCCGTGTCAACATCGTGGCTGCCAAATGGGTGAACCTTTTTTTTTAAAGCTGGTCTCCTCCCTTTTTTTTTTTTTTGGTCTTGAGAAGTTGTTGGTTTATAGATAAATCATGCATACGATACACATTTCAAAATCGGTATTTGTAAGTGTGTCCTCACAGGCTTGTAAAAAATAGTCAGTGCAAGCATGTAGGGAAAGGACTCAGAATCCTGGCACAAAGGAAGAGTTCAGTAAAGGCCACATGGTGGGCAGAATTCATCCCCCCAGAGATGTGTATGGCATAATCCTGGAACCTGTGAGTAAGTCACCTGACACAGCCAAAGGGGCTTTGCAGAAATGATTAATGATTAAGTTTGGATTTTGGGATGGGGAGATTAATTTTGGATTATCCAGGTAGATGTAACCACAAAGGGTCCTCAAAAGAGGAGGGTCAGAGTCAAAGAAATAGTGGGAGAGGCAATGGCTGGCTTTTAAGATAAAGCAAGATGCCAGGCGGGAGCCAAGGACTGCAGGTGGCTTCTAGAAGCTGGAAAAGGCAAAGGAACAGGATTCCCCCTGGAGCCTCAGAATGAATGCAGCCTGCTGCCTCTTGATTTGAATCCCGTTAGTCCCATTTCAGGTCTCTGGCCTCCAGAATGACAAGAGGAAGAGTTGGTGTAGCTTTAAGTCATTGAGTTCGTGGCAATATGTTACAGCAGTGATAGGAAGTGCACATGGGCTGACTCTGACATGTTGTACTGCCAGGATGCAATCCCAAGGAAATAACCCCAAATATGATGAAGCTGAATATCCCACCCAGCGCTGTCACTGTGGAATGCTGGCAACGTGGTACATGCCAGCCACTGATGAGGTCAACCGTGGGGCAACTGCAGGAGCTGAGCACACACCTGTGCATCTTCTGTGCACAAGGCTGCATGTCAGGGATGCTTTGGAGATCAGGACCCGGCTCCGAGCCAAGTGGGCCAGTGTGCCATTAAAAATGTTGCCAATGGGAGAGTGGGAATGGGAGAGGGAACGTGGAGGGGCTCGGGGCCCTGACAGGATCTGCCCCTTGACCCGGGCATGGTTCCAGGGTCTTCGGTTATCAAACACTGTGTGTGCATTGAACTTTTCTCCACCTTTGTTCCATTTCATCACAAAAATGGTCCCATGAAAACATATTAATGACATATTAACATATGTGGGAATAAAAGAAAGCAGAGTGAAAATTTATGGGTGGTATGATTTAAAATAATTTTCTAAATTGAAAAAGTAGAACATTTTAAAGAATTTGTTAAACATCAGAAAGTTTAAAAATGAAAGATACTGATTAAAAAAATTATTTCTATAGTACTTGGAGACTGGAAAGAAATATGGCAAAGTATGAACACTGGTTATCACTGAGTGGTGAAATTATGGATAAATTATTACTTTTCTTCCTATTTTTCTGTATTTTCAGAAATGTTCTAAGTGGATTGCCTTACTGTGAGAACAAAAAAGTTGACAAATGGAGCTGCTTCCTGACTGCCTCCATCTAACATAAGTCAGGACCTGGGTGGTTTTCCAACGACAACTGTCACTACAGCTGCACACTCAGAGGCACTTCCTGCATGCCAGGCACTGTTGAGGAATCTTTATGTGCATGGTCTCATTTAGTTCTCACAACCACCCTATGAAGGAGGTCCTGTTATTAGGAAGAAACTGAGGCACAGAAAGCTTAAGTAACTTGGCTGAAGTCACACGACCAGTAGCAGTGGGGCCAGGCTCATGACCAGGCTCTGAAATCATGTTCCAGTCCAGCTCTAACCATGTCAGGCACTGTAACTCACCCACTGTCCCCATGGCAATGAGTCCAGCCAGCACGTTCAAGGGGTCAATCAACTGCTGTGGAATGAAATGGAAAGGATGCCACAGCCAAGAGATGGCCAGGCCCAAACATACAAGGCCACCTGAATTTGGAGGGGCCAGACAACTTTTCAGGGTTCTCATCTGAGGCCATCCTCATTCTGGGGTAAACAGGGAACTCAATCATTTCAGGCGACCAGAGCTACACTATGGTCTGTTTCTCATTGGGTATTGGCTCTGAGAAAAGTTGATGACACACAGATCACCAGGGAGTGGGATGGTTGTCTTGAAGACACATACAAACTCTGCCGTGGGCCTTGAAATCAGGACAGTCTGGCACTCAGACAGGGCCTATGGTGGGGCAGCTCACCCCAAGTGGAAATCAGGACACTGGGGTTCTAACTCCAGCTCTCCACACTGAGCACTTGAGACAAGCCATTCAGCCCAGCTACACCACATGCTAGCATATACTCTAGAATCAGCATGTTCTGGGTTCAAATCTAGCCCTCACTGCTGGGGTGACATGGGATAAGGATTGCTTTTTAACTTCCCTGAGCCTCACTTTCCTCATTTATAACAGAAGTGATTCCACCTAACTGCAGGACACGGTCTGAGTGACCCAGCACAGAGCAGGGGCTATGGGCAGGCTGGTGGCTGAGCTGAGTGTAGGCCTTGCCATCTGAGCAGTGCACCACGACTCAGCAGCTCTGTGACCTTGGGTAAGTCACATGACCTCTATGGACCTTGGTCTCCCCATAACACATACCACTACTTATGCCACATGGCCGTGGGAGGATCTAATGGGAGCACCCCTGTGCAGGGCCTGGTGGGGACCTAGTGCACAGGAAATGACAGCAAAAAGGGGTGACCCCCAGGAGAGCAGGGGGCCCCCACATCTCCTGAGGGGCACACTGAGCACTTGTCATTCAGTCCACCTATGCCTCAGCTTCCTCGCCTGTAAAATGGGCACAATGTCACACCTTCTCCAGATGGCCACAGCATGATATGAGAAGAAGCATATTCTTTCCAGACTACTCTGCGACCCCACAGGCCCCTCCAGCCTGTAGGCCCCACCTGTTTCCTCACTCAGCATGTTGGATGACTTGATCATGTTGGTTTCCAGGTAGGTCCAGTAGATGCACTGGTTGGCACAGTCGATGGTGAGGTCATTGGCCTGGCCCACCTTGTCCACCAGCGTCATGCAACTGGTCCCATCCATGAAGGTCCACACAATCCTCGGATTGCTGTTTCACTCGGTCCAGTAGATGTAGCTGGGGCAGAACCGGGGAAGGGCAGGGCACATGCTGGTGAGTCCAAACTTGCCAAGGCCGGGGGGCAGCAGTGCCAGGGCCAGGCACCTTGGTCTAAGGCAGCCCTCCTGGTCCCTGCCAACACCCCTCTGGGCAGGGGGAGGGATGAGACACTGCTGAGCACCCCCCATCCCCACCCCCATCCCAGAACATATGAGGTGTCTCCCCTGGGGGATTCTAACTGTGGGACCCGGGACTGGAACACAGCTGCCTCCCCCCAGGACTTCTCCTTCCCTTTTCCTCAGTAGATGTAGGGAAGGAAACTCACAACTTCATTCCAGAAATGTGCAAGCCTAACGTACCCACTCACTGCCCCCAGAGGACCCCCAGAACCATCCTGGTAGGACAGGATCATCCTCGCTGCCCTCACAGGGCCCGGGGTGGGTGGGGTCTGGGGCACCCCACACACATTACAGGTGCTTTACAGGGTGGGCGCTATGCCCGAGGGACAGAAAAGGAAATGGGTCCAGACAGAGACACCAACCAAGTGCTGCCAGTCCCAGGATGCAGGCAGGCCCTCACACCTGGTGAATGGTCTGTAAGCCATAGCTAGCGGCCTGTGAGAAGTAGCCCAAAGTTCGAAGACTCCAAAGCCGGCCCTGAGACCAAGTCGGTGGAGGGAAAGGGGGGTGGGTGAGGCCCAAGGCAGGGCTTCTTGCCCCACACTGCCCTGACTGGCCATGTGGCCCTGGATAAGTCACTTGGTTTCTCAGAGCCTCAGTTTCCACGTCTGTAAAATCAGGGACAAAAATGCCTTCCCCTTGCAGCTTCCTGAACGGCGGATGAGGTGACACCCATGAGCCCCCAGCTCGGTGCCTCGTGCGCATTACTTCCTCTGGGAGACAGACCAGATGACTACCAAGGGGGGGCCTACTAAGGCTAGTGGTGGTCAGGAGGACCCCACCCCAGAGCTGGACACCCCCACACAGGGCAGGTAGCCCACCCCCTGTGTTGCATTGCTGTGGTCAGACTGGCAGAATCTGGTCAGGCCAGGCACAGAGAGAAGGGAGGTGGGGGGTTGGGGAGGTGGGGAAGACAGGGAGGTGGGGAAGACAGGGAGGTGGGAGGCCAGGGGGGTGGAGGGATAGGGAGGTGGGGGACAGGGAGGTGGAGAAGGCAGGGAGGTGAAGGTATAGGGAGCTGGGGGGCCAGGGGGTGGGGGGCCAGAGGGGTGGGGGCCCAGGGATGTTGGGGGAAAGGGAGGTGGGGGAGGCAGGGAGGTGGGGGGGCCCAAGGGGGTGGGGGGTCAGGGGGCCAGGGAGGTGGGGGCCAAGGGAGATGTGAGACCCAGAGATGTGGGAGCCAGGGAAGACATTCATGCAGGACAGAAATCCACTTACCCCATGGTGGGAAGCAGGGCTAGCAGCCTGGGGTTGTCCAGGTCCCTCCACATAAGGACCTGTCAGAACTGCCCATCCAGCCATGCCATCTTGATCCTGTTGGTGCTGATGTCAGCCCAGTAGAGGTTCTTGCCCATCCAGTCGACAGCCATGCCTTCCGGGAAGTGGAGGCAAAATTCGATCACGTGCTCCACCGAGATCCCGTTCGTGAAGGCCCAGCTGATGGTCGGGAGTGGGGAGAGGGAAGGGCCACTTTAGGAACCAGAGCCTTGCCAGGGTCTGGCTGGACATGCTCAGTCCCCGGAGTAACCACTGGGCACTCTGGGGACCAGGTCATCAGCACCAGAGAGCTTTCAGTGGACCCATGAAATGCAGCAAAATACAAGGCTTTTAGAAAAACAATTTGGCTTTAAAATCCATTGTTCTCTTTCATTCAGTAATCTTCCTTCTGATACTTTATTGCACAGGGCTGATGAAAATACAAAAATTAAGGAACTACTGAAAATATCAAAACTTTTATGCACAGGGATATTTAATACAGTGGCACTGTCTGAAGCTGGGTAAAACTGTACACAACCAGACTTTATAATAAGGGAACAGTGAAATAAAATGGAATCTCCGTGTGGTACAATATATCACACATTTAAAAATTACAAGTTTGTCTTAACCCCACAAAGGATAGGTCAAGCCTACTTAAAATTAGGCCTAAAAGTCATGCTCAAGAGAACCTCATTTGTTACTCAGATGTGGCCTCTCTCTTCAGCCAACACAACAAGCAAACTCACTGCCCTCCCCCTCTCTATGTGGGACATGACTCCTAGGAGTGTAAACCTGCCTGGCAACATAGGACAGAAATCCTAGAATGAGCTGAGACACAGCATCAAAGGATTGAGAAAACCTTCTCGACCAAAAGGGGGAAGAACGAAATGAGACAAAATAAAGTATCAATGGCTGAGAGATTCCAGAGTCGAGAGGTTTTCCTGGAGGTTATTCTTACACATTAAATAGATATCACCTTGTTAGTCAAGATGTAATGGAGAGGATGGAAGGAACTGCCTGAAAATGTAGAGCTGTGTTCCAGTAGCCATGTTTCTTGAAGATGATTGTATAATGATATAGCCTTCACAACATGACTGTGTGATTGTGAAAGCCTTGTGTCTGATGCTACTTTTATCTACCTTATCAACAGATGAGTAAAACATATGGGATAAAAATAAATAATAGGGGGAACAAATGTTAAAATAAATTTAGATTGAAATGCTAGCGATTGATGAAACGGAGGGGTAAAGGGGATGGCATGTATGAATTTTTTCTGTTGTCTTTTTATTTCTTTTTCTGAATTGATGCAAATGTTCTAAGAAATGATCATGATGATGAATATGCAACTACATGATGATATTGTGAATTACTGATTATATATGTAGAAGGGAATGATCATAAGTTAAGAATATTTGTGTTTGTTATTATTTTTTAAAAATTAAAAATAATAATAAAAATAATTTACAAGTTTGCAATACCTTAAGAGAATACCCATTATAACAATAAGTGAAAAAACCAGGACATGGAATTCTATGTAACATGTGATTATGGCAATGGGAAATCACAAAAAAGACATGGAGGAAAAATCCACTGAAATGGTGGCAGAAGTTGACTCTGTTTGGAGGGCGTAAGGGTGATTTGCATTCCTTCTTTCTAACTTTCCATGTATTTCCCTTTTTCTACCATGAACCCCTATGACTAAAATTCAGAAAAAAATCCTTAAAAGATACATAACATGAATGGTAGAATAAAAGGCATATGAGTAAGCTGTTTCAGTTGTCCAATACTTTAGAACAGGGTCAGCAGACTTTCTCTGTAAAGGAGCAGATGGTAAATATCTTAGGATGGGTGAATTATACAATAGCCACTGTCATGACTCAGTTCAGCAGCACAAAAGCAGCTGTAGATGATACATAAATGAATGGGCATGGCTATTCCAATATAAAATTTTAGATATAAAAGTCAGAAAAGTTGGCCCCAGACTAGCTCGCCAAACACTGCTTTAGAAGATGAAAAAGTCTCTGCCTGCCTTTTTCCAGATGTTTCTCTCTGCACCATGACTGAAGAGAGAGTCTGCCAAGCAGATGGCTACTAGGGCAGATGCAGGAGGGAGGAGCCCAAAGATGATGACAATTTGTAACAAACACGCAGAGACTCTCGAAGAGCCCATCTGTGCATCTGTTGGATCCCTATCACTTTATTAAAATGAGCTCACCGATACTTCATGAGCCCAAACAGACCTATGATAAATATGACAGTTCTTTTAAAAATGCAGCTCTGGAGCAGTCATGATCTGCAGCCACAGCCATGAGGAATGGTCATCTGGCCCTCAGGGGCCCTACCTTCAGGCTGACATCTGTCCAGTAGATGTGGTTGTTGGCGGTGTTGAAGTTGAGCACAGAGGCCTCCTTGATGCCGGTCTGTGGGGTGGCCACATCGTTGTTGCTGGTCTCAGGGAGATGCAGTGGATGGTGGCTCTGCTATTGAACACCAGGAAGGCCTCAGGGATGACGCAGGTCTTCACGTTGCCCAGCAGCTCCAGGCTGATGGGGCAGTTGTACTTGGTCACGTGCAGCATGAAGAACACAGGTGACTGCAGCCACCATTCCTCTCCACACATGGGTTGGTCCCTGGGGGGGGGATACACCAGCACTAAAGAGCAGCGGGCAGCTAAGACAGGGTCACCTGCAGTCCGCTGTCAGGCCTCGTCATACTGCGGCTGGGTGTCAGATGTGGAGGGTGGGTGCTAAAAGCCCCATGATGGGTTGGAGAACTGAGGCCCTCGCCCTGTTAGGCCCATGGCTGGCTCTGACCAGACCATGCCAGGTACTGGGCACAAGTCCACCTGTCAGAAGTTTTTACGTACTCCACCCCCATGGGACCTCGGAGGCAGGGCCTAGGTTCATCCCCTTTTCAGCAGAGGGAACTACAACACAGAGAGGTTGTTCAGGGCCACACAGAGAGGAAGCAGCTCAGCAGGAAGATGTTTCCTAGAGGTCCAGCCTCCTGGTCTCCAGTTCCAGTCACCAAGAGATGCAACAATGCCTCAAGGCATTTGCAGGACAAGTTGCCTCCTTCCAGGGCCTCAATCCCTCCCTGCTAACTGGATTGGCTCTGGAGATTCCTGTCCAGTTGCTCCCCTCAATTTGCCCACACTGGAAACACACATCTTCCCGAGACAATCAGAGGTGCCCCTTTCACTAAAGCAAGTGGTACTTAGCACGTCCATTTATTTTTGGCCAGCCTGTTAATCTTGCTTATCTCCTGAAGCACTGTTAAAATTGTCTTTAATTTAGTCTTATGTATTTAAGCTATAAAAAGAATCCTTTTCCCCATCTCCCTCTGCAAATCCTGGGATCCAAGAGAAAAAAGGGAGCAAGGAATGAACTCAATTTCTCAATGTGAAATCACAACCCCCAAGGATACATCCTTTATCTTTGGGGCTTTTATTTATTCATTTTTTAAAAAGAATCAATCATAGCTGGACCCCACTTAGCAGAATGGATAGTAAATTTGTTTTGAAAAATGGGTGGTGAAAGATTATTCCATCATCTTTGCTTTGAGACTAAAAGCCTCTGCCCATCACATAGATGTCACCTTTTCAGTTAAGGTGTAACAGAGAGGCTGGAGGGAAGTGCCTGAAAATGTAGAGCTGTGTTCCAGTAGCCATGTTTCTTGAAGATGAATGTATAATAATATAGCTTTCACATTGTGACTGTGTGATTGTGAAAACCTTGTGTCTGATGCTCCTTTTATCTACCTTATCAAAACACGAGTAAAACATATGGAATAAAAATATATTTGGGGGAACAAATGTTAAAATAAATTTAGATTCAAATGCTAGTGATCAATGAAAGGGAGGGGTAAGGGGTACGGTATGGATGAATTTTTTTCTGTTTTATTTTTATTTTTTCTGAATGGATACAAATGTTCTAAGAAAAATACATTACAGCCATCCTGCCTGGGTTTCAATCTTAGTTCTGTCACTTTCTGTTTGCCATTGATCAAGTTACCTGACCTTTGTGTTCTTCAATTTTCTCAACTAAAAAACGGGGATAAGTGACTGCCACTGACCTCAGGGCTATGGGTCTTTGAGGGTGTGATTAAATCAAGGAGAGGCCAAACTGGACCAGGATGAGTGCTGATCCCATGTGACTGCTGTCCTTACAAGAGGAGAAAATGTGGACACAGAACATCGGGAAGAAGATCATGTGAAGATGGAGGAGGCAGGGGTCGGAGTAACACATCTATAAGCCACAGAATGTTAAGGATTACCAGCAAACAGCAGAAGCTAGAAGAGGCAAGAAAAGATTTTCCTCTATGGTTCTAGATGGAGCATGACCTGCTGACACTTTGATTTCACACTTCTACCATCTAGACCTGTAAGAAGAAATTTCTCTTGTTTTATGCAAAAAAATTTTTAAAAGCCTGTCACCAGTGACCCTGAAACACAAGGTGCTCCCCCAGGTCACCCCATCCTGCCCCACCTTTAGGACTACACTCAAGCTGTCTCCTTTGCTGAGCAATCCTCTGCCTGGAGAAACCCACCCTCTACTGTTCCCCAAGTTAAAGTTCAAGTTACTTCCTTATATTGTAAAGGCAAACATTCCTCTAATGGGGGGTTGGGGCCATCAAACACATATCAGAGCCAAGGAAGGGGTGTCTTGCCCACTAGACTGTGAGCACCCTGGGTCTTCTGCATTAATTCATCTTTCATTCATTCATTCCTTCAACAAAGAATTACTCAGTTCCCATGATGTGGGAGCTGCAGATTCTTGTGGAATACAGTCCCTGCATTCCTGGAGTTCAGTTCCATCTCCCCACCCCACAGGACCCAGATCTCCCCAGTGTAGCCAAATGATCTGAATTTTGTATTGTTTTCATAAAGAGACATGCAATTCTGTTAAACAAGTAACTCCCACAAGAGTTTTTGGGCACATCCTGGCTTTCAGATGAAAGGCGTGGGTCTGGGGGTCCAAGTCTAGCCATTGTGGATAGCAATCACAGGAGAGCCCAGTGATGAGGCTGGGACAGAGGTCAGGACAGACCTGCGTGGGGGCCTGAGCTCAGCCATCAGCTGTGTGTCCAGGCCTGTCTCCAAGGGCTTATTAAATGGGGTAACCACTGCACTTAGCATAAAGGCCTGCTCTGAGGAAGTTAGAGCACGGCACTAGGCCGGCGGTGTGGGACACAGTCGGCAATCACCAATGTTAGCCTTATATAAATTACATTGCTCTTATTTCAATTTTAAGCAACAGCCCCAGTCAATAGGCACAACCCCATCAATACCCCTGGCCAACAGATCACCCCGGTCCACTGCTGTCCTTAACTAGATATTGTTACTATTTCCTCTCCCAGCTATCCCTTCTCCTCCCAGTCCCTGATACAGGACACCCCCAGGCTGGCCTCTTGAGCCCCAGGTCGGGACCCACCTGGGCCACCCATAAGCCTGTCACTTCCTCCTTCCCCAGCAGCTGCCCGAGACTCACCCATGACTTTGGCCACGTTCACCACTTTGAGTCCCATCAGGTCAGACAGCTAGTCTACGATGATGTCTCGGCTCACCTTGATCTTGTGCACCTGCTCGATGCTTCTCTCTGCCAGTCAGTCAAGTAGAGAAAGTAGCCCAGCAGGGTGAACCCGAACGTGTGTGGGAGCTTGTCCTACAGGAGGATCTGTCTCTTTGTCCCATTGACGTTGATCACCTGTGAGATGGGGAGACATGGCTCTGGTCCAGCTGGGGTCACTCCAAAAAGAGCCTTCCTGGAAGTGGCCTGGGGCCTGAGCAGCCTGCAGCAGGAAGGTTTCAGTTCCCAGGGCCTCACTTTCACCTGTACTTTGCCAGGCTACTGACATTTTTGTTATGATGCCTGTTATCTCGGCTGACAGAGTAGCAATGGCAACTAGTCGAGGGTCCTTTCTCCAGCCACCCCATCTGGGTCTAGATGCCAAGTGTGATGGATGGGCAGCTTAGTTTGTAACAGGTAAAGCAACAAGGCATCCCCTCCCTTTCTGTAATTGAGCATTTTGTAGTGAGTGGCTACCTGGAATATCAAGAAGGGAGTCTCAGCTGGGGGTCACAGGAAGGAGTTCTGGGACTGACTGACAACGCCTGCCCTGGGTACAGGAAGGAGTTTTGGGATTGACTGGCAATGTCTGCCCCGGGTGCAGCATGGGCAGTATCCATATTACATCTTCAACATGGAAGAAAGGCTAGGTTACTAATTCATCAGTGGACCCAGGGGAAGCTTTCTCCTCTTCTCTGCAGATTAATTTCTTATACATACAAGAACAAGATGAACTGTGAGAGCTCTTCCTGTTCTCCATCTGAGCCATAGGTCTAAGACACTTTCCTCCACCAGACACATTATTTATTGGCTGTTTACTTCAATCCACAGGAGCTAAATCTTTTCCTCAAAGAGTCAATGCTGATTAAAAGCAACACCCAGAAAAACCACAGACATAGGAAAATATTGTCAAATGTAAATATGTCTGAACAGAGTGTCTTAAATATGTCTTAACAGACCAAGACAGACAAATAGGGCAAGATGGGATTCTGATGAGACAGCCCATTATAAGTTGTGTTAAAAGGAAGTCTTAATAAAAACAACAGAAACACAACATCCAATCCCACAGCTCTCAGAGCAGGAGGAAAGACAATTTAAGGCAAGGCTCAGCAGGCCTCCTGCAGCCAGATTACATTTCCCTCATCAGAAAGCCTACAAATCCTCACTGTGAATTGTGAGAGAGGAAGTGGCAAAAATACGAACTAGGCCAAAGGCATGGATGGTTAGCAGAGATGATGTTGGTTCTCGGTTGTCGAGGGCAAAACTGCCAAGTGAACAGAAAGGGGTGGCAGCCAGCTCTCCCCCATTGGTGGCCCCTGCACCTTCACAGACCTGAGTGTCTCCACCTGTAACTCAGGAGGTGGGGCGAGCCTGGGATAGTCACCCAGGGAACTTAACAAAACAAAGAAGATGCTTGGACTCTACCCTGCAGCAATAAAATCAGACTCTGTGAAGGCCAAGGGCCCAGGGACAGGATGGGGAGGGGGTGGTTCTTAAACTCCCCACAGATGTTCTAATGAGCAGTCCATGTGAGAAGCCTGCATTAGAGGATCATGTCACCCATAAATGGTGGTGACCAAATTATTCCAGTTTCTGTGTTCTCGGCACACACCAGATGATGGGATTAACTCCCCAAAGCCCCTCTCGCCAGGATAGTCTGGGATGCCAGCTCCCTCTGCACCCTGCCTCCCCAAGCTCCTACAGAGAGGTGAGTCCCATGTGGGGCCTCAGAGGTGGGGCCTCAACAGGCAAGCACAAAACCCACCCAGAGAAGGATCTAGGCTCCAGCTGAGGACCCAAGGACTGCAGAAGGTGAGGAGTTTCCACCAGAACCCACAGTCCCTTCGAGGCAGCCTCGGACCCCTGCCAACTCCTCAACTTGGAATGCAGTGGGGGAAGGGACCCCAGATGCAGTGTGTTATTAATGCAGAAAAAACACCCACCCCAAGAAAAGAAACCCCAGTCAGGACACCAAAGTGTCAGTAATGGTGCTTTGGCAGGTTTCTCTCTTCTTTCTCTATTTCTGCATTTTCTTGAAGAATGAAATGACCAGTCATGAGTAGGGAAAGTGAGTGACATGAAGGACACATGGCCGAGGGCTGGCAGTCACTTCCCCGCTCCTGCTCAGCCCCGGGGCAGTGTAGGTCATGGCCTTGGGATCCCAGCTGGCAGCACACCCTCAGATTGGCAGAGGATTCATCCAAAACCTCCAAGGCACCCTGAAAGCCTTCATTCAGGGCCTCCCATTTAGCAATTAGTGGGCTCTCCAACCTGGCCAAGCACTGGGGCTGCCACAAGCCCCTCTCCACAGCTCCCACCCTCGAGAAAACACCTGACCCCAAAGGGGTCCTTCTGTGACCACGTGCAGCACACCCTGACCAGATGCTGCACATCTGTGAGAAATAACTTGACTGTAGCCACATCTCCGAGTTCCAGAGCCTGGCAATGGGTCTGTCTGTCTGACTGCAGGGAGCACCCATGTGTCAAAATTCCGGGTTCTGCAGCACCCAACTTAGCAGACTGCCACCTTTTCTGGAGCAAGGCTGCTCCAAAGATCCCTGAGCAGGAATGATGGGTAAACAAGCAGCACATAAAGCCTGGGCCTGTTCCAGCACCAGGAGGGTACTGAGTAGCAAGAGAAAATGGGGGGAAGAAAAAACAGGATCAAACTTGGGGACCAGGACAGGATTGGAGATGACTCTTGTAGACTGGAGCTCAACAAACTCTCCCCATAAAGGGCAGGGTAGGAAATACCCTTTTGCAGTCATTCGGTCTCTGTAGCACAATACAATTACAGAGAAGGCATAAGCAAATGAGCTCGGCTGGCGTTCCAATAAAATTTTATTTATGAACACTGAAATTAAAAAGTCATAATTCTTCAGATGTCATGAAATATATTCTTCTGATTTTTTTTTCAGCCATTTAAGAAGGTAAGAACCACTTTCAGCTCACCAGTGCTACAAAAGCATGCGGCAGGCTGAATGTGGCCCGGAGGCTGCAGTTTTCAACCCCTGTTCTAGGAGCCTCACAAACTCATTTTTCAGGAAAGGACATTAGGCCCAAGGAGTTATATCTTAAGATGAAATGGTCAAGCCAGGTGGCAAAGGAACCCCAAGTGGCAGCCTTGCTCTCTCTTGGCCTTTGGCTTCTGTCTATGTCCCAAGGGTCAGCCTCTGGCCCAGGGTGGGACAGAAGGGGGTTGAGAGGGGGAAGGTAGAATAGACACCTGCTCCTGCCCACATGTCACAGAAGGTGTAGCTTAATGGCTGTGCAGTGGGAAGGAAAGAAAGGGACACCAAGCTGTGGCTTATGGGGTAGCACTCCCAGCAATGGAGCCTTGCAGGAGGACTATGAAACAGGAGGGACCCCCCCAAAAAACACAGAATACACTGAATCCTTTATTTCCACAACTTGGGCTTATAAAGGGACATGAGCCAAAGACACAGGATGAGTGTAAATGGTGCAACTAGCTCTTTGAAATCACATGTTTAAAGGAAAAACATTCTGTCTTTTTCTGATGCAATAATTGTCACAGTCAGATGCACAGCTTCCCAATTAAAACTGCTGGGCTTAGTTTCTTACATGCATTTAGTAGCTTCTTGGACTCCAGAGACACACCTCCCAAAAGGCGCCCAGGGCTCATGGACGGGAAGAGGGCCCTCCAGCACTGGCAGACAACACTGATGGCCACCAGCCATGGGGGGGGGGCAGGTCTCGACAGGGGGACCACAGAGAGCCACGGGGTCCTGGATGTCCAAGATGAATCTTAGGCCACACCCAGGTGACATGTCCCCACCAGCAGGTCCTGCTGGAGAGACGTGCAATAACTAGAACTAGGGGTGTATCCGTGCGGGCTCCTGTTGGCTTCTCCCTGGGGTGGAAGCAACCCCAAGGGGCATGACTAAGGAGCAGGGAAGTAGAGGCAGCTCCTCAAATGGGCACCAATGCTCCCTCTTAGAACAGCTAAACCGTTACCACGGACACACCTGCTTACTGTGGAAATGGAAATGATGCCACTGTTTGCAGTGCATCCTACCTCTTTGTCTAGCCCTGTCTGAACCTGCCCTACCATCCATGCCCAGGAGACGCTGGTGGACTGAGTGAGTGGTATGCCAGAGAGCTGCACCAAGAGGAAGGAGCCACTGGCAGGTGCACGCGGGGAAGGTGCCCACCCGGGGGCTATGTGAACCTGGAGCACTTCCCTCCTGAACAAAAGGCCGAAAAAGGGTGTGTAAACTGCAGGCGAGACACCAAGCAGCCTGGACTCCTGACAACTCCATGTGGCTGGTGAGGCCCGGTGCACACACACAAACAGTGCATACATGTGTGGTTTATAAAGAAGCTGCAACTTCCACCTGGCTCACTTGCACTTTTTTTATTATTTTGGTTGAGTAATCTTCACACACATACAGTCCATTCACAATGTACAATCAGTGGCTCACAATATCATCACAGAGTTGTGTATTCATCACCATGATCATTTTTAGAACATTATGCATCACTCCAGAAAAAGAAATATAGACTCATAGGTCCCATATCCCTTACCCCTCTCACTCATTGACCACTAGTGTTTCCATCTACCCAATTTATTTTGCCCTTAGTCCTCCCTATTATTTGTTTACTTTTTATCCACATTTTTACTCATCTGTCCATACCCTGGATAAAAGGAGCATCAGACCCAAGGTTTTCACAATCACACAGTCACTTGTAAAAGCTATATCATTATACAATCATCTTCAAGCATCGAGGCTACTGGAACACAGCTCTCTAGTTTCAGGTACTTCCCTCCAGGCACTCCAATACACCATAAACTAAAAAAGGATCTCAGTAGAATGTGTAAGTATAACCTCCAGGGTTCTCTCCTGAACCCCTTACGGACACCAGCAGCCATGCTGTATGGATCTAATGCTGCAGAGAGGCCTGGATGGCAGGATACGGCACCTCCAGTCACGGCCACGTGGGTTGTCTCACCAGTAAGCCTGCCAGCCCTGGGCCAACTGCGACCCCAGTGCACATCCTGACAGCAGCCTTGCTGAGACCCCTGGCCAGGCAGAGCAGTGGGCTAGGTTATCCCAGCTTCCCAGCCCTCTAGAACTACCTGGGATGGCATTCATCGATTAAGCCACTAAGTTTGGCATAATTTGTTCTGCAGCAAAAGATAAGTAATTACAAAGGTGCAGCAGGGACCACACAGGACAGGTATGGGAAACCAGAGGGGAGAGCAGGAGGGTGGAAGCAAGCTGCCATTCTGGCCATGCCCATGGAACAGCAGGCAGAACTCCTGCAGCACTGGCCCTCGAGACTCCCCTAAGGGCCATGCTTCTAGGCAGCCTCCCTACTCAGCAGGGAACACGAGAGCAAAGGGAGCCTTAGGTGACGGGTATGGCGACTTTGAACTTCTCTATCACTTCCTGTCAACCCATGTGAATAAACTCAGTGAATAAACTGAGGTCAGGAGCCACATGCCCAGGTCCCCTGACTGCAGCCCCTGACACAGAACCCAGCCCCCATGCTCTGTCCCTGGAGGCTGGTGCTTTGGGCCATGCAGATGGAGCCAAGAGCTGCATCCTTTCCATCAGCAGCAGCTGCTGGAGTGTTATGGTGCCCGTCGCATGCCAGGCATGGCACCGAGGCCAGCATGACCCTGTATGACCCCCATCTGTCATGCCCTCCCCTTTCTGGGGCAATTGCTGCCCCCACTTCCTGTAACAGCAGTGTCTCAGTGGCCCATCCTCACCCTCAGTCACTGCCTGGTGCCCTCGGAACCTGGACCGGGCAAAGTTCACAGCTGCCCGGGGACGCTGGCATCCCTCGGTCTTCCTCTCCCCAAACCCTCTGACTTTTTCCTTTGCTGCCTCCTTCCCACCCCTCAGACCAGATCAGGCTCTGGCCAGCAACCTCTCAGTGCACTCTGCAATCAGCACCAGGTACCTGCCATGTTGGGCTGAGCCAGGTGGGCCTGGGGCCCTGTGTCAGAAGCCAACCTCGCTTCTCTCCAGCCACGTGACCTCGGGCAGGTGCATGAGTGTTCTGAGGCACAAAATGCAGACACATCAGCCTTGCCCACAGGTTCAGAGAAGGGGTAGGGTGTGGTGGGCTCCAGAATCTGACTGCCTGGAGACCACCTATTCACTGCGTAGACCTGGGTAGGTTATTCCCCTGAACATTAGTGTCTCCTTCACAAATGTGGACAAATACCACTGTGAGGTAAGCACATAAAAAGGGACTCATTGTCACTGGTCACGAGGGAAATGCAAATCAATATGACGAAGTGCCATGACACACCCAATAGGACAGCTAAAACCAGAAAGACAGGCAATAACAAGTGTTGGCGAGGAGGTGAAAATTATGAACCACCACACCACGACGCTGCTGCTGGGAATGTAAAATGGTGCGGCTGCTGTGAAAAAACAGCTTGGAGGTTGCTCATAAAGTTAGACAGAGTTACCCTATGAGCCAGCAATTCTGCACCTAAGTTTTGTACCCAGTAGAAATGAAAAAGCTTTCAAACAGAAACTTGCCCACCCATGTTCATTGTGGCATTATTCACAATTGCCCAAAGGTGGAAACAACCCAAGTGTCCACCGACAGAAGAATGGACAAACAAAATGTGGCACATCCAGGAAATGGTTATTATTTGGCCTTAAAAAGAGGTTCTGATCATGCTATGAAACATAACAACCCTGAAAAATTTACGCTACAAGAAAGAAGTCAGGCACAAAAGGGCACGTGCTGTATGATTCCATTCATGTGAGTTGTCCAAAGAAGGGAAATTCATAGGGACGTACAGTAGATTAGAGGAGCAGCTGGGGCAGAGGAGAATGAGGGGTGGTTGCTTAGTGACGATGGGCCTCTGGGGGGTGAGAATGTTCAAGAGTTACATAGTAATGATGGGTGTACAATACTCAGCACTAAACACCCCTGAACAATACACTTTAAAATGGTTGAAAAAAAAGGTCAATTCTATGTGCATCAACCGCAGTTAAAAAAAATACACTGTTGTGTGTAAAGCAAAGCAATTCCTGTGACATGTCCGGCCCAGCACCAGGTGGACACATGCCCATCACCAGAATCCAGTTAACTTGTCCCTCCCCTGCCCCCAGGTACCCTTCCCCTGGACCCCACGAATCTGCCTCGACTCAGAGGCTCACGAGATATCTGCAAAGTCCCTTTGGCAACAAGATCCTTTTCCAAAACAAACACAGGAAACAGCTACAACCTACAGCTCCTTGGGTTCTGTGGGTGAAGTGCCTGAGCCAAGGCCCACCCAGCCGCCCCCAGCCCAATGTACCCCTCCATGGCCTGAGGCTGCCCCCCCACCCCCACCCCGCTCAGAAGCACATGTGAACCTGAAATGCAGACATGCTATGGGCACGTGTTCATCTTTTCACCCCACCTCCACCCAGGTGCCTGGTTCAGGTGTGGGTCTGGAGCAAGGGACACCCCCACCCCCCAATGCTAATGTCCACAAGGAGCAGATGGTCATCCACATGTCACCTGGGAGGGAGGGGCACCTGTGTAGAGGAGAGACCCAGCATGCCGGCCCAACTGCAGGCCCCCGGGATGGGGGCGGAGGGGTCACACGGACCATTGCTGGACAGGGCCCCTCCAAATCAATGCCCGGTCAGGGCTCCAGGGCAAGCAGGGGGCAAAGCACCAAAGAACACATCCATGGGATGCCATTTGAGCCATGAAAGTAAAAATGTGCAGCACCAGGTGTGGCTCTGCTCAGCAACACGGCCACAGGGTGAAAAAAAATGGTCTTTGATGCTTGGGGATAAATCAGCAAACTCACGACCTGTCTTGGCCACACTGATTGTTTTATATCTCAGGCTGTGGGCACACAGCTTATTTCTATTATAACTTTGTGCTTTTAGTTCAAGACTCCTAACAAATTGCAAAGATGGTGAGTACAGAGAGTCCCCTGCTCCCTTGCCCAGCTTTCCCCAACAACATTGGACAATGCTAGAAACTCGTGACAGGCCTTCTTTGTGCCTTCTCATGTGCAAGAGTATATAATAGTGAAATACTTTTTCAGGGATTCCATTTGGCCAAAGGCAGGTGGTGGGAGAGCACAGGTAGCACCTGGGGCTCCCCTGATGTCCAAAAGGCCACGCAGAAGGGCAGATCTGGCCTATGTGTAGATCTTGGGCCTTGCAGATGGAAACCGCTGTCTCCATCCACAGCCAGTGTGGGGGTTTGGGGGGACTCACCTCGATATTGTCCGTCTTGGCATCTCCCCAGTAAAGCTTTCCCTCCTGCATATCCAGGGCCAAGCCATTGGGTCACTGGAGGGAAGAGTTCACCAGGACATGCTGCTCCTGCCTGTCCAGTTTGGCACACTCAATTTTGGGGTTTTCTCCCCAGTCTGTCCAGTACATGAGGTGGGGAGGGAAGGGGAAGTAGCCATCACTGGCAGGGCTCCATGCACCTTGCACTCTGCTGCACCCCTTGAGCCGAGTACCAGGCCTGTCCCACCTCACCTCACCTGGGAGGGGCGCCAAGCCCACCTGCAGACTCAGCCTTCTAGGCCCTTGGATTCCAGGTCAGAGGACAAGGAAGCTGTCTAGGGACCCCTCCCACACGTAAGCTGCCAGGAGGCACCTTCCAGGGCCAATATTTTCCCTAGCCCAGGCCATGCCTGGTGGTGGGAAGCTCTGCACCTGTGGCCTTGAAATGCAGGCCGGGGTAGTTGATCAGAGCAACTTAGAGGGAAGCAGAGGCAGAGGCCAGCCCCAGGACACTGGCCACAGCAGGGGCACAGCAGGCTGCCTGGCAACTGTGCTCTGAAGTAAGAGCCCTTGCTCTAAGGGCCAAAGGTGCACATTTGCCAGGAACGTGCTGCTCCACAGTTAAAGCCCCTGCCCCAGACACCTGTGTGGGTTAATTCTCTAGAGTGCCTGGCAGCCCATGGGCAGCAGAGAATCAAAACTCAGGTTCTTCCCTGTAGAGTATATTCAGGGCACAAGAAAGCCCAGGGTGGGGGGAATGCTCTCCCTAGAGCTTCAGTCCTGGGGTTCACGAATTCCAGGAGCCCCTCTGTCCATTCACTCCACCCACAATGAAGTCCCAGGGGCTTCTCAGACCCATGGAGTCCCGGGGAAGACAGGGGCTATGGAATTCTCTCCTCAACCCCTACAGCTCCCTACATGCTCCCGAGCCCTGGGCCTGGGGTGTTAACATTTTGTGACTTCTCTTTTGGGCAGAGTAAGGGACCCCAGAGGACTGGTTCCCTGACCCTGGCATGGGGCTTCCTGAGACTGCCTGGGGACAGGATGTGGCTTTCCCTCCCAAGCCGGGTGCAGGCTCTTACTCGTCTCTAGGACCCACAGAATCGAGAAGGTCAGAGGAGCCAAGACCACTTCTGGTGCTGTGGGTCACACGCCTGGTTAGAATAGAGAAGCCCAGAGAGAGCAGGGGCCAACCTGACATCACACAACATCTGGGAGCAGGAAGTAGCCGGGGACTTTCCTTATACACCCCTGGTTCTTACCTCTGCAGTCCATGGCCCAATCTCCCCTAGGTCAAGCCGAGCCTGCACCCCAGTGCCTGTTTCTTGCCTCGGGAACCAGGGGACTGAAGAATGGTTCTGGGGTCGTGGGCCCTGCCTTCAAAGTAAGGGTGGGAAGCCCATCAGGATCTCCTACTCCAGGCTTGAGAGGCTGTAATCCAATTCCGCCACTAGAGGGCGGACACGTGCCAGCAATAAATTCACAAGCCCAGGGCTGGGGAAACTGAGGCAGGCAGGTGGGGAAGGCAAGGTGCCTGCCAGCACTTGGACATGCCCCGAGTGCCCGACTATATGGAAGCCCCTGAAACTCAAGCTCAGGTTTACTTAGAGACGTGTGTGCAAAGTGCTGAGGTGGTGGGGAAGGGAGATGCAGAATTTAAAAAGATTTTCTTCCTCTGGGCTCCACAACCAAAATGTCCTGTTGACAAACGACCTGTCATTAAAGTCCCTGGCCCCATGCTTCCTCCTCTAGGAAGCCTGCCTCCCACACCCAGTGGCTGGGCCGATGCTCCCACTCACACATGCACACACACACATGCACACGCATATACACACCCCTCCCATACTGCCTGCCCTCTGCTGGACATCACCCTTACTGACCACAGCTCATGGGGATTCTGGCACGTGCCCCCTTCCCTCCCTGCCAAGGCCACACCCAGAGTAGGGGCAGAGCACAAGTATGGAGAGGCAGTGCCATGCCCTCAGAAAGCAGGGAGGAATCAGGGCAGAAGTCCCACTCTGTGACCTCGGGCACCCCCAGAGCCTCAGTTTCCTCATCTGTAGGAAGAGTCTGCTGGGCCTGATGGTGACTGCATCCCTGTCTCCTTGTAACATCAATGGAACTATAAACCAGATGTCAGGGGGCTGCCAGCTCAGTCCAGCTCCACGGGGAGGGGCCTGCAGGCAGTAGCCCCCTGAGATGGCCGGTGGACGGCGGGGGGTGCACAAAACTATCAAAAGAGGCTGTGGGGTTCCCAGGCAAAGTGAGGGGCAGAATTACGGGGGGGTGTCAAATCTCATCTGGATGTTCCTTCTATCGAAGGCATGGACAGATGAGTTTAAAAAAAGGATAAAAATCAATGAATAATAGGGAGGGAAAGGGTAAAAACTGGGTAGATTAAAATACCATGGGTTAATGAGAAGGAAGGGTAAGGAGCATGGGATGTATGGGTTATCTTTTTTCTTTTTATTTCTTTTTCTGGAATGATGCAAATGTTCTAAAAAGATAATGATGAAGAATACACAAGTATGTGATGATACTGTGAGGCACTGATTGTATAATATCGTTGGACTTTATGTGTGCCAATATTTCTCAATAAAAATATTTCTTTAAAACCACCTGGCTTCAAGCAGCACTGCTGCAATTCTACAGAAAACTCTGGTCCCTGAGGGAAACTGATGCACAAAAGGACATTTTGAGTCTGTTTGGCCTGGCCCCATTCCCATAATCCTCCTAACACAATCAACTAAACAAACACAGTCCTCACCCCAATCCCACAAGGTACAATCATGCCCTCCCTTTATCGATGAAGAAACTAACACACAGAGACATTAATTGCCTGGCCCAAAGGCACACAGCAAAGAGGTAGAGGAACAAGTCCCATGAACATGCTGTTCCTGCTGATTCTTGGAGCTGGCACACATAGCAGCAAGAGCTCCATGCACTGCCTGCTCAGCTTCCATCAGTAGCTCTGTGAGCGCCAAAACTAGGCCATGCAGTAGAATGTAGAGGTGGGCACAGTGCCCGGGGGTTATGGGGCAGAGACCTGGGATGAGCAGAACCCTCAATGACATACAACCACAAGCTGTCATGGGAGTGACAAAGGAAAGCTAGGTTTGGCGGGTTGGGGCACATAAGGTGGCTTGCCTGAGCAGGCTGGGGGGCTGGCTTCATGTGGCTTCACCACATGGAAGTTTCCAGCACAGTGCCTCAAACAGGTCCTGGGCCATCAGGAACTGGGCACAAGGGTCCCAGCCCTGGGATCCCGGGGTGATTTCATAGCCTCAGGCAGAACTTAGTGGTTGGGATAAACCTGTAGTGTCCGGTGACTCCAAAGCTGGGGGGTCCTCTGATACCCCTTGAGTGACACTGCCTTTGGGGGTCCACTTGAGCTCTGCAGAGAAAACTGCAGAGACCAGGAGATGCATTTGCCAGAAAGGTCTGAGCGGTCTGTGCCCAGTCAGCCTCCTATTTTATGTTTGCAGCAGGGTCTGAGCAGAGGCTGTGGCCCTGGGCTAGGGGCCTGGTGGGAGGGCAGAATGTGTGGACTACACCTGACATTGAATAAAGGAGGTCACCCCTTCCCCAGTCCTAGCACCCAAGACTGGTTAGAGTTTGCTCAAACACCAGCAAATGAAACTGCTTAGAAACTGCTTGGCCAATTGCTTTCCTATTTGTTGAAGCAGCCCACTCAACAGCATTGCCAAGAAGGTGAAATGTCCCCCTCGTTGGGCACCATCCCCAGGCCTTCCAGGGTGTGCTTGGGGCCCTCCCCTTCTGCCCTGCATGCACACAGCTCAGTGCCAAAAAAGAAGGCAGTGACAGGCCCCGAGGCCAAGTGCAGGGCATGGCCATACCCAGGCTGTGGCCTTCCTGGCAGAGGGCATCAGCTCGAAAGGACAGAAGCAGAGTTGAGGGACAGCCCCACACCACGGAGACCAGGTCACCACAGCCCCTGGATACTGTCCCTGTGACAGGACTGGATCCACAGAAGAGGCAGGGCCCAGGGGCGGGGAAGGAAGCCAGGGTGATGAGAGGTCACGGAGAGGAAGGAGGGTGGGCTCCTGGCTTCCACGTGCAGAGGGGACGCGGTGGGCATGGAGCGTGGAAGCCAGGA
The DNA here is from genome assembly GCF_023851605.1 of Tamandua tetradactyla. Lineage (NCBI taxonomy): Eukaryota > Metazoa > Chordata > Mammalia > Pilosa > Myrmecophagidae > Tamandua > Tamandua tetradactyla. The sequence goes on along the minus strand of NC_135330.1, from coordinate 97,303,643 downwards.
GCCCACCACATCACAGAACATCGTTCTTCTCCTGAGTGTCTTTTCAATCATTTATAAATGTAGATCCTATGCACAGCTCACAGTCTGGGCACAGGCAGGAAGCGAGCCGCGGAGCCCAGGGGCGCAGGTTCTAATCCACATACAAGAGGCACGTGTAACTGGTAAGATGTTAAAAAGTAATTTAATGTATATAAATAACGTGGGGTCAAAGGGTAAAATAAATAACGTAGATGGAAATTCTAGTGGTAAGAGGTGTGGTATGTATGAGGTTTTTCTTTTTCTTTTTATTTCTCTTTCTGGAATGACACAGATGTTCTAAAATGATCATAGTGATGAATATGCAACCATGTGATGATATCGTGAGCCACCGACTGCACACCATTGATGGAATGAATGTGTGTGAAGATTCTGAATTAAAAATATTTTTTAAAAATAATAATTTAATGGGAAAAACCAGAATCAGTGCAAGCTGGGGTCTATAATCACCAGTAACACTGCAATGTGCTTCCCTGAATAGAACAAAGGCATTATGCCAAAACTACATGTCAACAGGCCAGGGGAAGAGAAAGATCAAAGTGATGGTGGAAGTATACAGAGAAGGAAGGGTTTAACAAATGAATAGGATTGCTGAATCATTAAGTTAATATCTCTTTTCGTTTCCAGCATCTTAGAGCAGCTAGATGTAAAAATCTGAAATGCTGGAATTGTAACCCAGACCAAACTCTGAAATCTGTTCTACAACTAATTGTGCTGTGCTTTGAAATTTACTGCTTATTTTGTATGTGTTATTTTTTGCAAAAAAGAAAAAAAAAGTCAATTGTGATGTTAAAAAAAAAAAAATTTGTTCCTTCCAGCCTCCAATGTTCTGGAGCACCTAGAAGGAAAAACCTGAGAGGACAGTACGGTAGCCCATGACAAACACTGGGATCTGCCCTGTAACTACTTGTTGAAGAGAGCTTTGAAAATTATTGCTTTTTTCTTCCTTTGCTTTGTATCTATGTTATACAATAAAGCAGCAAAAAAAAAAAAAAAGGCAGGGAGCATGGGGGAGAGGTATGGATTCATTGTGGAAGAAAAGGAAACGTCTTCAGAAAGTTTATGGTGACGAGGCATGTCTATACACTCAAGTTGGATTGTATGATATGAGAATGAAACTGTTGAAAAAAGAAAAAAATAAAAGTAATTTTAAAATATTCTTAAAGCATCTTAAACAGCCCATAGAATAACACAAACAGTGAACCCTGATGTAAACCGTGGGTTACAGGCAATGATACAACTTTGCCTGCACTCTTCCATCAACTGTGCAAATGCAGCACACCTACATGAGGGGCTAATAATGGGGGGTGGGGGATATAGGGGCTCTCTATTTTCTGCCTGATTTTTCTGTAAACCTACAATTTCTGTTATAAAAAGAAGGTTGGTGGACCTGGGTATATGGGTGTGTGGTATACTGGAGTTCTCTGAATGGGTTTAGTATCATTTGTGCAACTGTCCTGTAAGTTTAAAATTATTTCAAAACAGAAAGCTAAGAAAAACAAACAAACCCTAAGTCAATAAGAAAACCACCACAATGCCAGCCATGAATGGGCACAGGCCATGAGTATGAATTCATAGAAGAAAAAAATACAGACCGCCAATACACGTGGGAAATGGGTAACTTCTCAGTAACACTCAAATGGGCACATAGAATTGGCTGGCCAGGAATGGGGTCCCAAGCCTGTGTAGGCTGGGGCTCTGACACCCAGCCTGTCCCTGACCCCGGGGCGGGGGTGGGGGGCTCCTAGTCCCTGGGACAGGGACTCTCTGAGCTAGTCATATCTCTTCTGAAAATATATTCCAAAGAAGAAACCAGAAATGCAGACATACTGGTATCCGTGGAGAGTCTTCATGGCAGCAAAAGGCCACACCCAAAGCAAAGAACCTGGAAATCACCTAAAGGTCCCACAGTACAGAAGCACCCGAGTAACACTGTCACCATCCCTCTGGAGAGACATTAAAGATGCAGGACAGGCTCGTGATAATCCCCTGTGGAAGAACCTGTTCATCCCAATGGACTTAAGGGTATCACGACCCTCATCCACTGGACCAGCCCGGGAAGGTGACCTCAGAGCCAGCCCAGGGCTACTGCCACAGCCTAGGTCTGAGCGCCCAGTGCTTTCACCCACCTCGCTCTGTCTCTCCATGTCCACCCCAAGCTCTGTTACAGGTTCTGGGGTCTCCTGTGGCCACCCCAAGAAGAGCTGTTCACCGTGCAGCCACTGTCCACTCTGCAGGTCCTGGGGCTGTACACAGCCTGAATGCGGTGGCTGCATAGCAGGAAGGCAGCTATGTTATTTGGCTTTTAGGGATTGATTCCGTTTCTCTGCCAGCCCCTGGTATGAGTGGTTGGATGACCCCAAGAACCACAGTCCATCACCCTGGTCCAGGAAACCATGCTAAGTGACCGAGGGGTCACCAGGCAGAGGAAGTAGCCAGGAGCAGTGCTGGCTCTGCTCAGAAACCAAGACCCCAGCAGCTTGTCCACCTGCCTGGCCCTGCTCCAGTCACCTGGTCAGCATGGATGCCAAGGCCATTGGGAGCTGCTGGCTGTGGGCCCCAACCTGCAATCTGGTTTTCTGACTGCTCAGCCCCATAGCAGGGTGTCACTGCTCCATTCAGAGGAGCAGGCAGCTCAGTCCCAGCCACTGGCCTCACCCTTCCCATCCCCAGGTGTCAAGCTCCCCACTGTGGCCCTCCCATCTGCCTCATGCTGCCCCCCATGACCTTCCCTCCCATCTGCACCCCTATGGTCCTCCTCTATCTGTACCCCCCACGACTCCCCTTCCCCAATCTGCACCCCCACAGCCCACCCCTGTCTGCATCCCACACAATTCCCCTTCCCCTTCTGTATCCCCCATGACCCTCCCCTGCCTGCCTCACCACCCCACCCAGACCCTCAGAACAACTGCGGAGCAGCTGCTCCCAGAAGAGGCAGAGCTGCCCAGGGCAAGTGAGCTTCTGCCCCAGCTCCGTCTCCCCACAGAATGATCCTGAACAGTAACCCACCCCCCACGCCCCATGCCTGCTTCTTCACACATAATACTCGATGTGTATGTGCCCTGCTGGGGTCTGGAAGGTTCTGGAGGAGCACACACCCATCCTTGCAGCACCCAAAACTCTCGTGCCCCAGGCACCCCCACCCTGGACCACGTTTCCTCTGGACCAGGAGCGGAGATGCACCCTGAGGTCTCAGACTCACCCTGTGTCAGGCCAAGGGGACTTCAGAGACAAAAACATAAGAGCAAGTGTGGTTTGTTGGTCAGATTAAAGGTGGTAATACAGGAGCGCAGCAGGGGGTGTTTGGGAAGGGGTAGCTGCAAAACAGCCAGAGACTCAGCTGAGGCAGAGGGCTGGTTCCCCACCTCAATTCTTTAAAAGGCCAATGCAAAGCACACCTGGGCCCAGGTATGGGGTGGGTGCTCAAAACCCAGGAGCAAGCACTGCCACCACAGAAGCTCTGCGCCAAGGCCCACAGCTCACTGTAGCCATTTTCCCTCCATGTCACCTGCTGATGCTCTGGGGAAGCCCCTGGGGGTGTGGGGGGAGCCAGGCCAGGCTGCCCAGGGTCCCAGACTAAGATTTGGACCCACAGGCCCCCATGTGCTCACTCCCAGAACTGGGCTTGTCCTGGCCTCGCCCTCCACAGCTCCCATAAGTTTCCCCGTGCACCTACCAGGGACTCCCCATAAGTATTAGCACAGCTGCCATCACTGCCCTGCCCTGCAGCTGGTGGTTCTGGAAATGATGTATCAGTCTGCACCCTTCAAATCACCCTTTTTAGGTCAAAAATGGTTGAATGACTGTGGTTCGCATAGTTCAATCTCATTCGTGTGTACCGCACTCTACAGTTTAGAAGATACTCTCACACACGTGGTCCTTTCTTATTTTTGTAATATGTATTTCTTCAACTTCTTATTTTGAAATACATTCAAATGTCCAGGACAGTCACAAAAATAATACAAACCTCATTCAGAGAACTCCAATACTCTACCTGCCCATACCCAGAGCCACCAATGTCAATGTTTTGCCACATTTGCTGTCACATTCTGCGCATCTGTCAATTTATCAACCCATCCATCTACCTGCCCACCTATCTATTTATCAATCCACTTTCTGCATACTTAATGTGTGTAGCCTGTAACATCATGCTCCTTGAACACTTCAGGCTGCCATGCTCATTTTCTACTAACAGGATATTCACCTGTGTAACAGCCTCGTGTACAGTTATCAAGGCAGGGAAATTTAACACTGATACACACTGAGAGTTTATATTCCAATGCTCCAAATGTCCCAGTGACGTCCCCTTGAGCCTTTTCTCCCATGGTCCTGCCCCGACCAGAAGAGCCGAGTCACAGGCACACAGTGTCCAGGGCACTGGGCTGGGGCCCTCGAAGCAACCACACCCTGACCAAGGAACCTCAGCTCTCGCTGGGGCACCATTTCGATGGCAGCACGTCTTTGGGCACCAACCGGGTCCCTTGGCTAGTAGGGAGAGGAGGAAGCCAGGACCCTCCCCTCCACTGAAGGCAAAGCTAAGGGTGACCCACCTGCACAGCTCTCGGGGGGACCAGAAATGAGCTGGGGGCGTGCTCCATGCCATGATGGGGCTCTGTATCAAGGCCTGAAGGGAGCTGGCACAGGGAGGGGCAGGGAGGGGTCCTCTGGGCAGCTGGCACAGGACAGAAACAAAGGGCAGGAAAAGGAGAGGAGGCTAGGGAAGGGGCCGGAGCCATCTAGTCTCTCTGAAGCCAGCACACATGGGGTCCTGGGTGCACCTCTGATCACTCCAAGTCATGTGGGATGGGGGGGCAGGGGCAGTGTGACAAGGGCGCAGACCAGGGCATCAGCAAACCCAGGATCTCCCCAAATCCAAGCCCGGTCCTGGGGCGGGAAAGCCACTGGCTGCCACCAACTTCACAGTGTCCTCGCAGGGGTCATTGCAGGCAGGGAGAGGCCCTGGTTGGCACAGGTGCCTGCAGGCCCAGGAAGAGGGAGGAAATTCTCGTGAACCCAAAATGGGATAAGGGGAGGGGCTCCTGGGCAGGGAGGGGAGACTCACGTTGGCTGCAGGTTTACCCCACAGAGACCACTGCCACCCCCAGGCATGCAAAAGGGGGGTCACTCATTCTCCCCATTTTATGAATGGCCAGGGACCATGATGCGCCCCTTCTCGAGGGGACCCCTGCACCCCTGGGAATGCTGCCCCACCCTGCTCAGGGAAGGCATCTGAGTCCTGCACAGAGTTGGCTTTCACTTGCTCAGAATCAGGGCACAAGAGGATTCATGTCCCCAAAGCTTCTTCACAGCCAGCTCCTGGAGCATAAAGCATTTGGCACTGAGGGTGGGGGCCCAATAATTGGTAGCCAAGCCTGAGCTCTGGCTCCAAATTCAGGATTTCCCTAGCCTGGCTGCATGCAGGCCCCCTGGTGCTTCAGGGCATATCTGGCAAAGCTGAGGGCCTCTGATGTGGCACAGTTGTTGTCCCCACCCCAGGCCCAATGGCGCCCATCACGAACTGCGTCCCATGGGAAGGGTATTGCCTGCCCATACCTTCTCACCCTTGCCCCCCTCCTTGGCCCCCTCGCTGGCCTGGCCACGTGAGGAAGACATCCCGTCACCGCACCCAACAGCCCCCCACCCCCCGATGCTACCCCAACCTTGGCATCTGCTTCAGAGTCCATAAGCTTTGGGAAACAGTGCTCCAGGCATCAAATCAGATTGCCTGCCTGGCTCATATTTCAAGTTCAAAGTGAGTCCTACTAGCTCCCCCATTTACAGAAGAGGATCCTGAAGCATACAGAGGGCAAGGCAGCCCCAAAGGTCACACAGCAAGCGTGGGGCTCAAGGCCTCATGAAAGGATTGAGAAAACAGCCCTTGCCTTACAAAAAGGTGATCCAAATTTTGGGTTTGCCTGGCTGTTCAACTCCTCACTGCCACAAGGAGTATGGATCCTCTGGAGCTAGACATTGCTTCCTACACCACCTCCAGTGCCACCCATTTCCTGCATGTCCTTCTGCCCCATGGGCCCTTCCCCTAGTGGGGTCCACCTCCCAAGTCCTGAAGGTGAGGCCACCATTCCTTCCTCTCCAGGCACATGGGACCTCACCCATTCCTTCAAGGTCCACAAGGGGACAAATGACCCCTGTAGCTCCTGGGACCTCCCTCCTGACACCCAGCCCTGGACAGCCTCCCCAGGGTGCTGCCAGCCCTTCCATGCAACCTCTGACAGCCCCCTGGATAGGTGCCCATGCAAAGTCCCTGTCTATCAGGACCCCACAGGTCAGCTGCACTGGCAACATCCCACAGGATTTCATGTTTCATTTCTGTCATTTGGCTCTTGTGTTACCAGCCACCATCTCTGGTTTTCATAAACCATAACCCCACAGCCAGGAAGCCATGTTCTCCAGATAATTTACATTGCCAGGGTAAAAAACCACACATGCAAATGGACCGCTGCAGCCTGGAAAGCAAGGCAGGTCGACAGTGGGGACACCCGGGTGGTGGCATCTCAGTAAAAAGCCACCCTTAAACAGGAAAGGAGAGGGACAAAAATTGGAGGGTGGGGAGCCTGTTTCTTATATATCCTTTGTTTTTGGGTCGTGGTCTTCTCTTTTTGTGAAATCTGAAACCCCACCTGGGTCCTGTTCATTGCCCCACCACTGCCTCCCACACGTGTTACGTGGGACTGCGTCTGCCCCCACCATGCCAGTTTGAATCTGTCATGGACCCCAGAAAAGCTCATTCAATACTGCTGGGTGGGAATTTTTTTATTGTTTCCATAGAGATGTGACCCACCCATCATGGGTGGTTAATTTTTTATTAGATGGTTTCCATAGTGATGTGTCTTCACCCATTCAAAGTGAGGTTGTTTACTGGAGCCCTTTAAGAGGGAATGATTTTTTTTTTAACATGGGCAGGCACCAGGAAATGAATCCGGGTCTCTGGTATGGCAGGTGAGAACTGTTCCACTGAGCCACCATGACCCACCTGGGAATGATTTTTAAAAAAGCTTTAGAGCCCATGCAGCCTGGGACCTTTGGAGATGAAGAAGGAAAATGCCCCCAGGAGAGCTTCATGAACCATGAAGCCTGGAGAGAAAGCTAGCAGATGTTGCCATGTGCCTTTCCAGCTGAGAGAGAAACCCTGAACATAATCAGCCTTCTTGAACCAAGACATCTTTGCCCGGATGCCTTAGATTGGACATTTCTATAGACTTGTTTTAACTAGGACATTCCTATAGCCTTAGAACATACAAACCACGTAACTTATTAAATTCCCCTCTTTAAAAGCCATTCCATTTCTGGTATATTGCATTCTGGCAACTAGTAAACTAGAACATCCCCCAAAGAACAAAAATTCCTCAAGCATAAAATTTCTTTCGCACTCCACCCAATATCCCTTTTCTGGACCTTTAGAGCCAACTCCAGAAAATTTTCCAGAAATCTATCCTGGTGGCAAACCTTTGACTTGCTTCTCAGAAGTTTCTGGGTTTCTTCTCAAGTCAAACTAAAACTTTTAGATAATGCTTATCTATCCTTTCCCAAGCCACCTGCCCCTGGAACACTTCACCCTCACCCAAGTTGCAGGCAGGGGGAGAGAGAAGCCACCAGCAGCCCGCAACACCCACGAGATAATGGCATGGTCAGCAAAGTCTGCAGACAAGTGTCTGGGCCGTGCCAATGGCCAAGCAGGGAAGCACTTCTGTAAAAAATGTCTGTGACCCAAACAGTCACATTCTCATACAAAGCAGGGCCTCCTTGTCCCATCCCTTCAGTATCTTCTGTGAGCTTTTTCTGGCTCTTGACATCACACCCAAGCAGGGCATCTGGAGGGAAGGCACAAAGATGAAAGCTCAGAGCCAAAGCACCCACCCCAGGCTCTGCTCACATGCCTGCCAGAGGCAGCCTCCTGTGTGGTGACAAAATGGTTTTCACATGCCACTTGGCTTCTCCAATGTGAGCAATCTGGAACACTGACAAGAGATCTTAGGAGGCCAGAGGAGGGTGGCACCATGTGTCTGGATCACCAGGAGATCTGGAAGCCACCCTTTTGGCTGGTGAGGCTGGGAGCCATGGGGTTGGCACCTACTGCCCAGCAGCTCCAGCTAGAACAGTTCACCACAGGATCAGCAGGGTCTGCCATCCACCACCCCTCAGGTGCACTGGGTTTGGGGCCCAGAAATGCCTGCCCAGATCTTGGGACACCTCCTTGGGGGTCTTCCCACTCAGTCCCCAACCCCATGCCCAACAAGCTCTGAGAGGGTTCTGGAACCCACAGCTGCCAAGCCCCAGGGCTGGAGATGCACCGTTAACATCTGCAGAAAGGACACAGTGTCCTGAAGGGCTTGACCAGGTGGGTCTGTCCCTGGGCTCAGTGGCTCCAACCACAGGGGTGTAGGGGACCCAGAAAGGGGTCTGAGCTCCAGGTCAGCCATGGTCCCTGCTCCTGGGGTTGGAAGAACCCATGCTCTTGATGCACTGTCCCTATGGCAGCCCTGCTCCTCCCAGGGTGTGGGGGGATCCTCAGCACAGCAGGGGCCAGTCCATTTGCCCTGCCTATGGGCCGTGTGCACCTCCCATGTGGCAAGCATGCGCATGGCACTTTCCATTCCTGTAGCTCCCAGGGTGGGATGGCCTTCTGCCCCCAGCTTACCAACATGGAAAGGAGGTGGAGGGCAGCCCAGCCCCAGGACCTTGGGGATGCCTGGGCAAGCTCTTTCTGGAACCCCAGGCTGCTCCAGCTATGACTCCAGGAGGCTGCTCCTGCCTATTCCCCACTTTTGGCCATACCCCGATTCTAGAACTGACACATGAGGAGGCCTTGTAGGGCCCCTGCACTAGGTCCTCTATGGAGAGGGGACCACAGAGGCCCTATTGCACCATTCACAACTCAGGGAGCCATGGGTATCCCCTGCTCCTTCCCCATATGTCCACTGGGTGAGGCCACTGTGCAAGGTTGATGGCCACACCTGCACCCAGCCTGTACCCTCCCTTTCCAGAGCAGACAGAACCACCAGCTTCACCAACGGATGGTGGCAACACATGCCATCCCCAGGCCCACCCCCAAACCTGCACTTGTCCCTCTGTGGCAGCACTGCTCAGAAGTAGCTCAACCACAAAAAAGAACAGAAACATCCAACAAGGGAGGGGGTGGAAAAAAGATCCATGTGATGAACTGCAGGCACTAAAACTTATGTTTCTGAAGCATAATGACCACAGAAAAATAAATGTGCCTGTGCTGGTTTGAAACTATTAAATACCCCAAAAAGCCATGTTTGAATCCTGATTCAATCTTGCACGTGCAGCTATGTTTCTTCTAACCCTGATTTCATACTGTAGGGTGAAAGCCTTTGATTAGATTGTTTCCCCAGAGACCGACCCACCCACATTAGGCATAACATTTTGATTAGATTATCTCCATGGATACATGACACACCCAATTGTGGGTATGGATTTTTGATTAACTGGAGATGTGACTCTACCCATTCAAGGTGAGTCTTGATTAATTTACTAGAGTCCCTTAAAAGCAGAAACCTCAGATGTAGATGCTTCAAGAATAGCTGCTTCAGAGCCAACAGAGAGAGTAGAGGCCGAGACACAGATGTTTGGAGACACAGAGCCCTGCAGACATCACCATGTATGTGCTTTCCCAGGAGATGCTAAGCAACCCAGAACTCAGAGTTGCCTCACAGAGGAGACAAGTGAAGGCCCACAGATGCTTAGAGAGGAAACCACTGACATCAGAACCTGGAAACAATGGAACAGGGAACGAGCGCCAGCAGATACCAGCCACATGCCTTCCTATGTGACAGACATCGGCCTCTCTTGGGTCAAGGTATCTTTCTCTGAATGCCTTCATTTGGATACTTTTATGGCCTTAGGACTGTAAACTTGAAATTTAATAAATTACGTTTATAAAAGCCATTCCATTTCTGGTATATTGCATTCCAGTAGCTTTAACAAACCAAAACAGCAACTATGGTACAATTTGTAAGTTTATCCACACAGATAGCTACACACAACAGCAGAGAGGGGCAGGCACAGAAATACTGAGCAAACACCTCCAGGTTTTCCCTTAGTCTCTCAATACACCAAGCAAGACTGGCTACTTTATCTGAAGTCCCAATGCAAAGTAAAAATGCAGAGCATGAGGCCAAGGGGGCCCTCCTGAGTGTGGAGTCTGCATGACTACACAGTTTTCATGCCTGTGAAGCAGCTCTGAGGCCAAGCTTGCACCTGCCTCTGGGCTACCGTGCATGCTGTTTTTTCTCACTGGAAGGGCGTTTAATATCATTTTCTTTTTCTCCTCCCTTTTAGTCCTGCGGGACTCAGCTTACACGGTGGCACCTTTGAGAATCCTCTGACCTTCCTTCTCAGGCTGACAGAACACCTCCCCCACCTCTGCCACATTTTTCTCCATCTCGGCCCTGTTTCTATCCATCTTATTTTTATCTCCAAATCATTTGCTGGTTTCCTGTCTGACACTTGATCCCAGCTAGATTGTGAGGGGCAGGGGAACAGTGGGTGCCCTGAACGACTGTTCTTAGCTCCCAGCGCACAAGAGGCTTGTGGGCGCTATGAGTGATACTGCGGAACTGACATGCTCCATCATCTTCAAATTTGCAAGGGTGAAGTTTTCTTTTGCTTTTTTGGCATAGGTAGGCTCCAGGAATTGAATCCAAGTCTGCCACTGCACCACAGCTGCACCACCCTGAAGTTCTCTTTCTAAAGAAATATCTGCTCCCAAATTCTGGCACTCCTTCCTCCCCTCTGCCCTGAGGACTGTTTGTAGTGGCAGCTTCCCAACATTGTGAGTTGTGGGGGCCTGCACCAGCCTCTGTACCTCCCTCCCCCTACCCGGGACCCTCATCTCTTCCCTGCCAGGACTGGGGCACACACCCTGTGGAACATGCTGGAATTCATGTCTTCCTCCCAAACAGGTGGGCAGGAAAGTGGGAAACCAAATCCAAGCAGGTTGAAGGTGAAGTCCAAGCTATGCAAGATGCTTGCTGAGCTGAGCTGAGCTGCCCCTGCTCCAGGAGGGAGGGGAGCCCTGGACAGGTGGGGACAGGAGGCCCAGGCACCAGCCAGACCAGCAGACCCCACCTTCTAGAACCTTCTCTCCCACCTCTAAGGTGACCTCAGGTTAGTCCCTTAGCCCCTGTTTTCCCCTCAGTGAAATGAGAGACTAACACAACCCCATGAGGCCACAGCATCATGTACTTCCCCTACTTAGTTCCCAGCCCCAGGATCAGCAAAGCGTTCCAGGGTGACTCACCTGGAGCCCCTTGGCCCTGGCCCAGCACCTTTCTCAAGATCACCTTCGAGGTCAGTAGATGGCAAATGGCAAAAGGCATCCAGAAATGACTGAAGAGCTGGTCTCCCAAGACACTTACCTTTTCTAAGACACTGAATAATCCGCCGACTTGTATTGTCTGACCTACCCCACACTCCCTATCCTGCGAGCTCCAGAGAGCAGAAGTTTTGTCTGTGCTGCTCACAGCAGGATCCCCAGTGCCTAGGAAATGGTTACTGGCACACAGGAGGTGCTCAATAAATGACTGTTGAATGAATGAATGGGTGAGTGAATGAATGAAAGCACCACGGTCCAGTGGTCTCTAAGGCAAGCCCTGCTCTGAGCAGCTAGGGCCCCTTATATAAGAGCTGTGAGGAGGGGGCTGTCCACATCCCCCCACCCCCTTTCAAACTGCACACATCCTCTCAGTGATTTTCCAACTGCACGGGGCCATCCTGCCTTGGGGAGACCCCCCCAGACCCTGCAGGAGGTGGCACACAGATAACTGGCCCCTGGTAGAACAGCCAGGTCTCCAGTGAAGATGCTCTGTTCTCACTATCCAATCTTCAGAAAACAGGTGGTCAGACAGACAGATAAAATGATAGAATGATAGAATATATGGGGCAAGAAGCTAAGAGTTAGTAAATCTGAGTATATGAGAGGGGGGTACACTGGAGCTCTGTGTATCATTTCTGTAACTTTCCTTATGTTGGAAATTATTTCAAAATAAAAGATGCTTTGTTCTGGGAAAGAGAAAGCACAGATACAGTCCTGAAAAATCCTTGCCCACAGCAGAGCCCTGCCAGGGAGCAGAGGGGAGACACCCACCCTGGCCCTGCCCCCACCACAGACACTCATTCAGCACCCGGCCATGTGGCCCCAGGTGCTAGGTGCCAAGCACCTAGTAGGAGAGGGAGGAAATGCCTCTCCCTTGGCAGGAACCCCTGGAAAATGCTTCTAGGGGATGGCTCACTTTTGAGCCTACCAGGGGAATCCATCCCAGCCCCAGGGAGCACTCTGGCCAGGGGCTCCTGTGTTGGAGGCCCCCGTTGTCCCTCTCCTGTCCCCTTCTCCCTGTCCCCAGCCCTTCCACTGCTGGCCTGGCCCCATCATGCTCCATATAACAGTGGAGGACGTGTTGCAGGGCAACAGCTAGCTCACTGCACTCATTGGCCAGGATGAATAAACCCAGTGGCCAGTCCCCATTTGGGGGACTTTGCGCATCCCCCAGGACAGGCTACATCCTGGATGTGGGTGCTTCCCTACAGAGGCTTCCCCAAACCTGATACAGAAATAAAGGTCCCCCGACATGCTTCAGAAGAGAGGGGATGCTCATTAAACAATAATAGTAAGAGCTGATAAAGAAGCAAGTGCTGGAAAGTAAAGGAGAAAGAATAAAAAGCTAGAAAATATCCAAAGACCTCTCCCGTCCTGCACAAAGAGTGTGTGGCAGGTGGGGGGGGGGTGGGAGAACCCACCTTAACTTCGTGTATCCATACATGGCTGGAATGGGAGGCAATGATCAAAGTGGACCTTCAATTCTCTATCAATATGGAAAGTGTTTACGAGAAAGCAGAAAAGGAGGCAATGAAGCCAATGCACACAGCTTGTGGTGCTGTGGAGTGGATGGGCCATAGGCAGGAAAGGAAGACGTGTCCACCAGGGGTGAAGGGCCATGGAGTTGCTTCTTGTTTCACCACATCCTCCAATGCTTTTATCTCTTTTAGGAATAAAAACAGCTTTTGTGTCACAGCTGACGGCGGCGAGCTCTTATGCACAGCACTGTGGTGGCAGGTCCATGTACTGGACATCATCGGGCTCCCTGGGGCTGGGGAGCATGTCAGGAACATTTGCCTAGCAGGCAGCAGAGCCCAGATTTGAACATGAATCCTGACCTGTATGCTGCCCAAGGACCACTGGGCCCGTGATTCTCAAAGCCTTCACCGACCAAGCAGGTGCTTCCAATTGGACCCACCGACTCCCTAAAGGGTATCCAAGCTGGTGGGCCCCCTGTCTGCATCTCGTCTCACCTGCCTTACATGTCTTGTCATTGTCCTGGAGCTGCATGCCAGTGGGGCAGGCACAAGCATAGAAAGGCTCCTGTGAGGACAGCAAGCATAGGTGGGAGCAGCCACTGTTGTCTTCCTTACACTGCGCGTGGATTGTGGAAGCCAGGGTGGCATGAGAGAACATTCCAGAACAGGGCCTGCCAACACCACCACCAGCTACCACCCACCACTCACCTGATTCCAAATGAGCCAGCATCCCACCTCCTGGTCCCAAGACATGAATGCCCCCGGTGTGTACCCTTGTCCAAAACCCTCCTCACTTGGCACCACGAGCCCCCCCCATCCTGCGTCATGACTGACTACCCTCCATGCTGGGTCTTCAGCCTCACCAGCTGGTCCACAATTTCTCCAAAACCCACTGGGAACTTCCTGGCCACAGCTCAGATAGGGCTGACCTGGGTTCCTGCTTTTTCTGGAATGGGCATTTGCCCTGCACCGGGACTTCCCCTCCAAGAACTAGAAAACCCACTTTTCCTTCAAGGCTCCTTGAAGGACATCTCTTCCAGGAAGCCATCCCATGAGCATCTCCACTCCAGGAATGCCCTGTGCAGTGAGGACAGGTAAGTGCCTGGAGCATAAGCCAGTCTTGTCTCTGTGACACAACTGAACCCTATGGGTTCAGGACAGGGGCCAGTGAACCCACCCAGGCACTGGGCAGAGCCTCTTGGGGTACCAAGTGTGCTATTCATTTCCCCACACCCTTCCACAACCAGTACATGACTGTATGACACACACTCCACCCAGGGCCAGACAATGGGTTACTACTCCTGAAAGGGGCAGTGCCCCTCCCTTCCTAAAGTCCCCACCCCTAACCTCACTCAGGCTTGTGGGCTACCCAAATGCAGTGGGGGAATAATCACACTGCCCTCTCCAGAAACAATGCCAGGGAACCTGCCTACCTCTCTGCCCTGTGTTGAGCAAAGCTGTCACCTCCAACCCCCCATTCCTAAATTCAGAGTTCAAACCTTCTATAACAGTTTTGCCAGTAACTCCCGTTCCTTGTCACTGTGGTAGTGGGTGTGCCCAGGGCTCTGGCACCCAGCCCACTGTAGTGGGAGCTCTGAAAGGCTGAGTTCCAAGCCTTTTACCATCAGGAACCATGCCACCACCTTAGAGGGCGCCCAGCCTGAGGACTACGACTTAGAACAGCTTTCTCATCAGTGATCATGTAACCTCCATGAGGCCTCTAACTGGGCAACCTTTGCCAGCATCCCCTCACCATCTTTGAGGGGCCCAGGGGTGTAGCAGCCACCTGCCCACCCCCAGGCCCTGTACACCCTTCCACTCATGCAAGCCCTCCCTTGGCTCTGCCACTGTGCAGGCTGTCCCTCCACCCCCAGACCCAGGCCCAGAGTCTGGGGCTGGGCTCTCCTGCATTAGGGGGGCTCAGAAAGAACCTGCTGCAGGAGCATGGGTGAGAGGTGAGTGTGGCCCACCCAGGGGTCTGGGCGGCAGCGGGAGGGCACTCACCATAGGGCTGCTACTCCTGGCTGAGCACTTGGATGTTCATGGGCAAGCAGAGCGCACTCAGCACCTCCCTCCTCTTCTCCCTGCTCCATTTGTTGCAGGCGTGAATGGAACGGGTCTGTCAGTCTGTCCAATAGAGAGTGTTCCTGGACAGCGTCAGGGTGAATGGGTGGGTCAGGCTGCCCTCCACCACCTTCTGCCTGCAGGGGGGTGATGACACCAAGGGACCATCAGCAGCTGCCAGTGCCCCTGGCCCCCGAGGCAGGGCATTCCAGAGGCCGCCTATATGGCGAGTTCTGAAAGCGTCCAGCCACCCCATGGATCAGTCTGCACTAAATGGGACAAAAACAGGTGCAAAAAACGAAAGCAAGACTGGGGAGAGGATTCTGGGAGCCCCAGGCCCCCACTCAGACCCCAAGACCTCTCCCAGTGCATGGGTAATGGGGGTGTCCCCTGCAGACACAGCTGCCCTCATTCCCCGATTGCAGTGGGAATGCACACCCATCTCCTCCCCGGGCAGCCTGTTCCAGGAGCTGGGGCTTGTGGCCAAGGTCATCGGAGGAGGGAGGGGCAGGCAGAGCTGCAGGGAGGACATGGAGCTGACTGTGGGCATGCCTGCCCTGGCCTGAGATTTTCACAACTTAGCACAAGCTGGACTGAATGGACCCGCTTACCCTTATGCTGCCCAGAACACACTATTTGCCAAGTAAATTAAACATGAGAAAAAGCTTTTCTTTTCTTACAAGACCCAGCAGTGAGAATGCATTTTTTAAGGAGGCACTGGTAACTGATAATGCGATCATAATTTTACACTGCTGGTGGTCCTGTAGTTATTTGCTTAATCTCCATCCCCTGTGAGCCCCCCAGGGCAGGGGCTGTGGGTGGGTGTTCATGTCTGTGCCCCCATCCCCTGGTACAGCTCCTAGCAGAGAGTACAGGTTTGCGACTGTGCACTAAATAAATGGGAATTTGGCACACGCTCTCTCAAGCCACACAGTGCCTCCTCCATTTGCTGTTTTTTGATTGTGTTCAGTTCTGTTGACATTGACACTTTTGGCTCAGAGGGGCTGGCAGATGGCTTGTTCTCCAGCTGCCCATCCCCAGGCCCACCTTGACTGGCAGTACCATGGGCAGCTTCATGCCAGCTCCCGGCCTGCCACCCATCCTCACCCTGCAGCCGGCAGGACACCCTCCTCCCCACATATGGCTGGCAGCTAGCCCAAGCCATGACCCCTACCCACCTCCCACTGGGCCCAGGAGCTTCCTGGCACTCACTTTTGTGAGTGCTTCCAGGGTTCCCAGCACCAAGTCCTCACAAGACCCTAGAAACAGTCCTGAATCTCAGGACACTAAGGCAACCCACACAAGGGCATGGCAAAAGGGGGAGAGGACAGGTCTGCCTAGCTCCAGAGCTCACCTGCTTCCAGACCTTGGCATGTTCAAAAGGCGTGTGGCCCCTGTCAGGCCTGAGCAGCCAGTGATTCCAAAGTCAGCTCTAGGTCTGACCAGCTGTGTGGCCCTGGGCAAGTTCATAACCTCTCTGTGTTCCCTCAACACATAGGCTCATAAAAGGAAACCCTTCTCAGGGCTGGTGTGACAATCAAATGAGCTAATAAATGTCCTAGGGGAGGGCTGGCCTTTGTCACAATCTGTTCCAGTTTGCTAGCTGCCAGAATGCAATACACCAGAAATGGATTGGCTCTTAATAAAAGGGGATTTGTTTTGTTAGTTCTTCAGAGGAAAGGCAGTTTAAACTTTCCACTGAGGTTCTTTCTTATGTGGGAAGGCACAGGATGGGCTCTGCTGGCCTTCTCTCCAGGTCTCTTGGTTCCAATAACTTTCGCCAGGGTGATTTCTCTCTGCATCTCCAAAGGCCTGGACTGAGCTACTTTGGTTGTGCTCCCTTGCACTCTCTCATTTAAGCACCAGCCAATTAAATCAAACATTATTCATTGCAGCAGGCATGCCTCCTAGCCAACTGAAGGTGTAATCAGTCACAGATGAGGTTCACATACCATTGGCTCATGTCCACAGCAACAGAACTAGGTGCCTTCACCTGGCCAAGTTGACAACTGAATCTAACCACCACATTACCTTCATTGCTACCACTGCTATCGAGTTATAACCAACACTGCCACTGAGTTACAACCATCACCACAGCTCCCGCCATCCCCCTCCCTGTCTTGTCACCAGCCCCTGCCAGGACAGCCTGGGCCTGCAGCCTTTCCAGCCTCTCATGCATCCTTCATTATCACTAGGACCACTCAGCTCCCCCAAGGGCCATATCTCCTGGGCCAGTCAGTCTTTTCAAGTATCAAGCCAGGCCCCTGACCCAGCCAGCCTGGGCTCACAGGGACAATGGGACAGAATATGCAGACAACCAGTGATGCCAGGCTCATCCACAGCAGGAGTCAGGTGGTGAGAAACAGGGGCCTCCTGCGACAGCCATGGAAGGGCATCCTCCAGTCCAGAGTAGGTCTCCAGATGACAACAGCCCCAGCCGACAGCTGGATGCCAACCCTAGGACAGCCCCTGGGTCAGAAACACCAGGAGAAGCTGCACCCCACCCACTCCCCAAAAAACTTGTTTTCTGATCTAGGCTAGGTTAGGGGGATATTTTGTTATGCAGCACTAGCTGAATAATACACCAGGCCTGGACAGAGAAACCATGTCTGCACTTTGGTCCTGCCTCAGCAGCATCACCACCTTGGCACTGGGACAGATAGCTGGGTCATGTCCTTTGTCCTGCAGTTCAGGGACAGGGTCTGCCCTCCTGAGAGGATCCCCAAGACCCAGCCCTGAGTAAGCAGGTAGCACTTCATCCGTGAATAAATGAATGCCCTGTCCATGGAGGGCACATTTCTATATTCAAAGGGCAACAAGGTCTGCCTCCCAAATGAATAGTAAGCTACAATGAACCAAAAGCCCTGAAAGCAATTACCCAAAGAGGGAAAAATCCTTTATATTCCTTCATTTATTCAATCCATCTATGGAGTCCCCTACAAGACTGGGGAACCCAGTGCTAAAGGGCTGACCCAGCTCCCACCCACACGATGCTTGTGTGCTGGGGGGCAAGGACGGAGGGGAGGGGGCCGTGCTGAAGCTAATGGTTCATAACACTATCAGGCTCCTGGGCTTTAGGCCCACGATCCCTTCCCTGCAATTCTGAAACACAAACAGCTCCAAAAACTGAAAAGGGTTTTGTCACTCACTTGATCACAAAACCTGATCTGTGTGGGTGTGAGACCATTCAGTTTTTTCTATCCCACTTAGAATGTTCTGCATTTTGTCAGAAAAATACTCAGGGGCTAGACTGCAGCTCCTGCCCCAGGTCCTGCACGGGGTGTGATAACAGATGTGTCACCAAACTGTCCACAGTTCTGAAAAATTCTGAACTGCAGAAGCTATCATGCCCTGAGGGTTTCATATAAGGAACGGTGGACCTGTTTTAAGAAGGAATGCCAACCTGAGACTCAGAGTTAGAGCACTGAAGCTATGAAAGTCAGCAGTATCCCATACAGCAACTGTTTAAAAAGCTGAAAAAGTGATGAGACTTTGACTGGAGACACAAATAAAGCTGATCTGGACAGGACTAAGGTAAATCAGAATACAGGATAAAGGATGATATGGCCAGTATCTTCAAACTTCAACTTCCATGTGATAATGAAAGAACACATATTTATTTGGTACAAAATTTATATTTTGGGACGTACATCATCTAATTAAACTAGCATGATCAGTTTATTTGAATTCCATAATTACATGGACTCTTGAATAGGGAAAAAGAAAAAGCATTTGCAAAGTCCACTTGGGGACCCATAAAGGATAGGTCAAGCCTACTTAAAATTAGGCCTAAGAGTCACCCCCAAGAGAACCTGTTTTGTTGCTCAGATGTGCCCTCTCTCTCCAGCCAACACAACGAGCAAACTTACCACCCTCCCCCTGTCTGTGTGGGACATGACTCCCAGGGTTGGGGACCTTCCTGGCAACGTGGGACAGAAATCCTAGAATGAGCTGAGACTCAGCATCAAGGGATTGAGAAAACTTTCTGGACCAAAATGGGGAAAAGTGAAATGAGACAAAGTGTCAATGGCTGTGAGATTTCAAACAGAGTCGAGAGGTTATCAATAGGTTATTCTTATGCATTAAGTAGATATCACCTTGTTAGTCACAACGTAATGAAGAGGCTGGAGGGAACTGCCTGAAAATGTACAGCTGTGTTCCAGTAGTCATGTTTCTTGAAGATGATTGTATAATGATATAGCTTTTGCAATGTGACTGTGTGATTGTGAAAACCTTGTGTCTGATGCTCCTTTTAACTACCTTGTCAACAGATGATTAGAACATATGGAATAAAAATAAATAATAGGGGGAACAAATGTTAAAATAAATTTAGTTTGAAATGCTAGTGATCACTGAAAGTGAGGGGTAAGGGGTATGGTATGTATAATCTTTTTTTTCTGTTTTCATTTTACTTCTTTTTCCATTGTCTTTTTGTTTCTTTTTCTGAATGGATGCAAATGGTCTAAGAAATGATAAATATGCAACTAAGTGATGATATTGTGAATTACTGATTATATATGAAAAATGGAATGATCACGTTAATGTTTTAGCTCATTTGTTATTAATTTTTTAAATTAATAAAAAATTTTTTAAAATGTGACTGGCCACTGTCCTTCACCTACATTTAGGTCCCTTTGTTCTCTCCTTATCAGAATGCACGTCTCTGTCCCTCCAGAAACAAGGCCTCTGGAGAAACTGCATACCCACCCCCTCCTCCATTCTGACCCCACAAACTTCCAACATGGCCAGACAGACCACTAGGGAAGGTCAGACTCATTTCATTTCAAGCTGGTTACCCAGTCAGCTGATGAATTTGAATAATAAATACAAATGCCTTACTCACAAATCCTCACTGTGGCTACTTTCACCATGCAGGTGCCCCAGGCTGACCTGAGGGTAGTACATGTTTCATCTGCCTTCACAGGAACCCTGTTTCTATCCCTATTTCACATAAGGGAAACAGATGCCCTGGATTCCCACCATGACACAGCTCTAGTTCACTCTGCAGGAACATTGGGGAACAGGGGTTTGAACTTACTGGGTGTTTCGTCCACATCCTCTCACTAGTGCATCTAGTTCCACAGGTGCTGCAGGGAAAGGAGGGATAACTCAGCAAGTTGCCCCAGCTCATCAGGAGAGAAGCATCCTCAGCAGCGCTAGCCTTGTCTGTCTGTGAAAACCTGGTTTTGGCTTCTTTCTGGAGCACTGTCTCACAAGATCTTGGAGATCTTGAAGGGGTTGCCCAGGAAAGCAGAAGGGTTTTTTTACAGGGACTGTAAGGGGGGGATTAGAAGGTGGAGGAGGGTTGGGGGAGGGGCAGCAGGAGTGGAAGAGTCTTGCTAAGGAGGGGGCATCTCTCTGTCCTTCCAGGAACAAGACCTTTGCTGAATTTTTCACCTGTGCCCTCACCTCCACTCTGACCCCCAACTTCCAACACAGCAAGACAGCCAGAGAGCCAGGTAGGGCCAGGCATCTTCATTTCAAGCTGGTGTCCCAGTCAACTCATGAGACAATTGAATAAATACAGGAGCTATAGGTATAAATCTTCCTAACACTGGCTATTCTTACCCAGAAGGAGCCTC
Organism: Tamandua tetradactyla; assembly: GCF_023851605.1. NCBI lineage: Eukaryota > Metazoa > Chordata > Mammalia > Pilosa > Myrmecophagidae > Tamandua > Tamandua tetradactyla. The sequence goes on along the minus strand of NC_135330.1, from coordinate 97,283,127 downwards.
ATGCTGACATGAAGGGAGCCCATGATTTTCTCTGCTTTCACAGCACCCCTAAGCTATAATACCCCTCATTTTACAGAAGGGGAACAGGGGCCATGGAGGGTCATCAGGCTGTAGCTCGAGGTCACTCTGCAGAAAGGAGAATGTGAAAATGGAAGAGTAGAGGAGTTGAACTTACTTGACTTTTGTCCGCATCCTCTTGCCATGGCATCACGCTCCACTGGTGCTGCAGGGAAAAGATGGAGGGTCACTCACTCACCAAGGCACCCGCAGCCCAACAGGAGAGAAACATGCATACCAGAGTTGGCATGCTCTGTCTGTGGAAACCCATTTTCTGGTTCTCTCTGGGGCTACTTCCCACTAGACCTTGGGACTGTTGAAAGGGGCAGCCTGCGAAACCAGAAAGAGGTTTGTTTTCCTGGACTCAGTTGGGGGGTGGACTGTAGGTGGAGGGGTTGGGTGAGGGTTGGGGTGGAAGAATGTTGCTAAAAGGGTGAGGAAGTGCAGGACTTGGCCTGGCACAGGGAAAGGGTCTTGCCTGGGATGGGGGAGGGGATTGTGACTGATGGGAGGACTGGGTCTGGGTGGGGGCTGGCTGCTCCCCTCACTACCAAAATCAATGACTCCCAGAACTATGCATGGAGATAGGGAGGGGAGTGAGAGGACAGTACCTGAGCCCATCCCCATGGCCTACTCTTCTGGTGGCCACTGTCCCCCTGCAGATTTGGGGTGTAGTGTCTGATGAGTTCAGGGGTGCTGAGCTCAGCAGGTAAGAGAGAGGGTGGTTCCTGGGGCCCTGCTCCCTCCCCTCCTAGGGAGGGGACACACACCCTCGGCCTCATGGGATGCCTGCTACTTGCTGGTGTGCCCTTGACCCCATTTCTGTCACGTCCAAAGTGGCAGCCCCAACTGCACTGTCCTTAAGTTTGCTTCTTTCCAGAATATTCTCTCCACTGCCAACCCCCGACCTTCAATTCTTCTGAGGCCTCCACAGAAGCCAACACTTCCTTTTCCTGCTTCTCTTGAAGCCTTCGGCCATACCAATGATTACCTCAGATTTCTCTTGATGTCCATTCTGCTCATCAACAGCTCTCATTATACAGCCTCCCACCTGGGGTAGATAGCTGAGAACTACAACCTGTGCAGGCCATGGAGATCTGGAATGAATGACACACATGAGGTCACATAGTCTCTAGGACACACATCCAGTCTAAACACAATCTCTAGGACACAGGCCCTCCTGGACACAGTCTCTAGGACATACATCCTTGTGGATGCACATTCTAGGATACATCTACTCCTGGACACAGTCTCTAGGAAATATGCCTTCCTGGAGACTGTCTTTAGGACAAAGATGCTGTCTGGACATAGCTCTAGGACACATTTCCTGCATGGACACAGTCTCTAGTACAAACTTCTGGCCTGGATACAAACTCTAGGACACGCATCCTGCCTGGACATAGTCCCTAGGATACATGTCCTGCCTGGACAGTCTCTAGGACATACATTTCTTGGAAACAGTCTCCAGGATACTAGTCCTGCCTGGACACAGACCCTAGGACACACGCCCTCCTGGACACTGTTTCTAGGACGAATGTCCACATGGACACAGATTTTAGGATGAACATCCTCCTAGACCCACTCTACAGGACATGGGTCCTTCTGGACACAGTCTGTAAGACAGATGTTCTCCTGGACACAGACTCTAGGACAAACATCCTGCCTGGACACAGACTCTAAGATACACATCCTGCCTAGACACAGCTGCTAAAACACACACCCTCCTGACACAGTTTCTAGGATGCACACCCACATGGACACGGTCTCAAGGACACACATCCTTCTAAACACAGACTCAAGGACATGCATCCACCTAGATGCAGACCCTAGGACACATCTCCTCCTGGACCCACACTCGAGGACACATGTGCTCCTGAGCACACAGTCTTTAGAAAACGTTCTCTCCAGGACACAGTCTGTAGGATACATGTCTTGCCTGGACACAGCTAAAAGACACATATCCTCCCTGAATCAAGACTCTAGGACACACGCCCACTGGGAACAGTCTCTAGGATGCATGTCCTGCCTGGACACAGTCTCTGAGACACATGTCCTCCTGGACAAAGTCTCAGGGCACATATCCTCCAGGAAAAAGTTTCTAGAATGCATATCCTGCCTGGACTCAGCCTCTAGGGTATATGTTTTGCCTGGACACAGTCTCTAGGAAGTGAGTCCCACTTAGCACAGGGTTTAGGACACATGTCCTGCCCAGGCACAGTTGTTAGGACATAGGCCCCCCTGACACAGTTTTTAGGATGCACATCCTCCTGAACACACTCTAGGATACATGTTCTTTTGGACACAATCTCTAGGATACATGCCCTCCAGGTCACAGTCTCTAGGACACACATCCTGCCTAGACACAGCCTCTAGATACATGTCATAATATGACTCAGTCTCTAGGATACATGTACTCCTGGACACAGTCTACAGGACATACAGCCTCCTGAACACAGTCTCTATAACATAGGTCCTGTCTGGGCTAAGACTCTAGGACATATGTAGTGCCTGGAAAAACCTCAGGACGCAGGTCATGCCTAGACACAGTCTCTAGAACACACCTCCTCCTGCAAACAGACTCTAGGACACACGTTCTCTTGGAGAGTCTCTAGGACACACATCCTGCCTGCGTTGTGACTCCTGCCTGGACACAATTTCTAGGGCACACATACAAGTGGACCAACTTTCTGGGACATACCTACTCCTAGACACAGTCTCTAGGAAAGATGCCATCAAGAACACTGACTCTAGGACACACGTCTTACATGGACACAGCTCTAGGACACATAGTCTGCATGGACATACATTCTAGGGGACATGCCCTCCTGGAAACAGCCTCTGGGCACACGTCCTACCTGGACACAATTCTTTGTGGACAGTCTCTAGAATACATTGCCTCTGAACAAAGCCTCTAGCACACACAACCTCTTGGACATAGATCTAGAACACACGTCCTATCTGGACATACTCTCTAGAACACACATCCACATGACCCACAATCAAGACACACCTCCTCCTGGACAGAGTACCTAGGAAATATGCCATCCTGAACTCTGTCTCTAGGATACATATCTTACCTGACACAGCTCTAGGACACACATCCTACCTGGATAGTCTCTGGGACACACTTCTCATTTACAGTATCTAGGGCACACTTCTTGCTTGGCCACAGACTCTATGACAAACTTCCTCCTGGACACTGTGTCTAGGACACACGGACTCCTGGACACAGTCTCTATGACCCACGTCTTGCCTGGGCACAGACTTGAGAACACACATAGTGCCTGGTAAAACTTCAGGGCATGGGTCATGTCTGCACACAGCGTCTAGGACACAAGTCCTGCCTGGACAGTGTCGACAACACACACCACCAGGACATAGAATCTAGGACACACGTTCTGTATGGACACAGTCTCTAGGACCCACATCCTGCCTGAACGGTCTCTAGGACACACTTCCTCCTGGGCATGGTCTCTGGGACACACGTCCTGCCTGGACAGAGTCTCTAGGACACATATACTACCTGGAAAACTTTAAGGACACATGTACTGCCTTTACACAGTGTGTAGGACACATATCTGGCCTGTACAGTGTCTAAGAAATATGCCTTCTAGGACAGAGGTTCCAGGACACATGTCCTGCATGGACACTGTCTCTAGTCCTCCTGGAAAAAGACTCTAGTTCACATATCCTCCTGGAGACAGTCTCAAAGGACACACACCCTCACAGATCCCCTCTCTAGGACACATCTACTCCTGGACACAGTCTCTCAGAAATATGCCATACAGAACACTGTCCCTAGGATATAGGCCTTACCTGGACAAATATCCTGCATGGTCACAGACTCTAGGACACACGTCCTGCCTGGACAGTCTCATGGACACACTTTCTTTAGGACTCAGTCTCTAAGACACAGGTATGTCCTGGATATAGGCTCTAGGATGCATGATCTCCCCGGACATTTTTTAGGACACACAGCATCCTGGACACATGTTCTAGGACAAACATCTACCTGGACACAATACATCATGGACACGCTTCCTCCAGGACACATTCTCTAGGACACACATCTTCTTAGACACAGTCTCCTGAGAAATAAACCCTCCAGGACACAGTGTCTAGGATACACATCATTCCTGAACACAGCTATAGGACACAAATCCTTCCGAGACATAGCCTCTAGGACACACACCCTCCTGGACATGGTTTTGAGGACACACATCCACCTGGACACACTGTCCAGGACACATGTCTTCCTCGACACAATTTCTAGGATACACATACTGCCTGGATAGAGTTCTTGGACACATATCTTCCCTGAACATGGACCATAAGACACACATCCTCCTGAACTTAGACTCTAGGACAGATATTCTGCCTAGAGACACTCTCTAGGACAAACATCATCCTGCACACAGACTCTGGGAGACTCATCATACTGGACACAGTCACTGGGACAAATGTCCTCCTTGACACATTAATTAGGACACATGTCCTGCCTGAACACAGTCCCTAGGACACAGGTTCTACCTGGACACAGTCTCCAGGACACACTTCCTGCCTGGATACAGTCACTAAGATATGACCTGACTGGACACTGTCACTCAGACACATGTCCTCCTGACATGGCTTCTAGGATGCATGTCCCCATGGACAGAGACTCTAGAACACACAACCTCCTAACAGTGTCTAGGACAAACATCCTGCCTGGGCACAGACTGTAGGACACATGAACTGCCCAGGAAAACTTAAGGACACAAGTTGTGCCTGGACACAGTTTCCAGAACACATGTCCTACCTGGACAGAACCTCAGACACATGCCCTCAAAGACACACTCTCTAGGACACTTGTTCTGCTATAGACACAGTCTCTAGGACACACTCTCTAGGACACAACTACTCCTGGATACAAGCTCTAGGAAATATGCTGTCCAGAACACTGTCCCTAGGATACATACCTGGACACAGACTCTAGGACACACTTCCTCCTGGACACAGTTCAAGGGCACACATCCTCCCGGACACAAAATCTAGGACTCACATCCTCCTGGATACAGTCTCTAGGGCACACATCCTGCCTGGGTTCAGTCTCTAAGACTAGAAGAATGAACATTAATAACTACGTATTGAAAGAAATGTCAAGAACAAAAAGATAAATATTATCATGTCTGAATCATATAGACTAAGTACAATATAAATATTTGTTTAACTAAAGTTGAGAGCATGGGATACCAGGTTGGGGTATACAGTAAAGGGTCCTAGATTACAAGCTCTTATAGCAGTCATATATATTCAGGAGGTGTAACTGTTAATTCTAAATTTTGAGATAATTAACAGTTTGTAATTAATGTGGACTTTCCCAGAAACTTGGGCATTTATGTGACACCTGAGACTCAGAGTTAGAGCTTGGAAGTGCTGAAGGTCAGCAGCACCCTGTACAGGAACTGTTTTAAAAACATGAGAAAGTGATCAGACATTATGTAGAGATGTGAATGAAGCTGAACTGTATAGGACTAATGTATAGTAGAAGACTGGGTAAAGGATAATATCGTCCATATTCTAAAATGTCAACTTCTTTGTGAAACTAAAGGGAGAGATGTTTCTTTGGTGTAAAATTTATATTTTGGATAGTGCACTTCCAAATTTAACTTGTATGATCAGTTTAGTTAATACCATAAGCACATGGATTCTTGAATAGGGCATGAGATTTTGTTGGTTTGTCCAGGTTAGTGTGATGCCATGATAAATCCCAGAGTGAGGTGGACAGTGAATGAAGAAGCATTTGCAAAGTCCCCTTGCGGGAATGAGGAGAAAGGGAGAAATATTCAACTTCTCCATTTGGAGAATTTCTGATATTTTCACAAGCAGTGGGGACAACCAAATCAATAGGTTGATCCCTCCATCTTGGGGTTCACCTTATGAAACTAATTTCTGCAAAGGATAGGATAAGTCTACTTAAAATTAGGTGTAAGAATCATCCCCACAGAACCTCTTTTGTTGCTCAGATGTGGCCTCTCTCAGTTGACATGGCAAGTGAACTCACTGCCCTCCCTTTCTATATGGGACATGACTCCCAGGGGCATAAATCTCTGTGGCCACATGGGATAGACATCCCAGGATGAGATGGTACCTGGCACCAAGGGATTACAAAAACCTTCTTGATCAAAAGGGGAAAGAGAGGAATGAGAAATAAATCAACTGTCAATGGCTGAGAGATATCAAACAGTGTCAAGACATTATCCTATAATGCATAAGAATAACAGCTAGAGGGGAAGTACATGAAACTGTAGAGCTATGTTCAAGCCTTGTTTCTTGAGAGGATTTCATAATGATATAGCATTTACAATGTAACTGTGTGATTGTGAGAATTTTGTGTCCAATGCTCCTTTTATCTAGGATATGGATAGATGAGTAAAAATAGACAATAGGGGGGACAAAGATTAAAATAATTTAGGCAGATGGAAATACTAGTGGTTGATGAGGGAGAGGTAAGGGTGTATGAGTTTTTTTACTTTTTTCTCTATTTTTCTGGAATGATGCAAATGTTCAAAACAATGATCATGGTGATGAGTACACAACTATGTGATGATACTGTGAGCCACTGACTGTATACCATGTATGAAATATTTGTATGTTAAGAATGTTCATAGCTTTGTATGTTGTTTTAGCAATAAAAATATATATGTTCTAATATATGATGTTAAAATATGTGTGTAATTATCTGCTGAAGAGATAAAATTAGATCCATTCTTCACATCAAACACCAGAAAAAAACTCCAAATGGACCAGACCTAAGTGTAAACAAGCAACAACAGAACAACAACAAAAAAACAGGAAAAGGAAATATGGGTAGGTTCCCATTTAAAGTGAGTATTGGGACTATATAGAAATACTTATTTTTACATCACATGGCAAAACTTGCTGTAAGTCAAAATATAGTTAACTGACAACTGGCAACATACAGCAATTTGTATATTCTTAATATATATAAAAGTTCTAAAACCTGGGGGAAATATAAAAAAATATTATTTCAATTGGCAAAAATGTTAAATAAACTAAAAAAAGTTACTAAAATGCCCTAACACTTCTGTAAACTGCTCAACATCAATCATGGCAGAAAAATAAACAGGAACCTACTCAGAGAATTCCTTTTGCACCCATCAGATTGGCAAAATTCAAAAGGTTGACAATATATTCTTTTGGCAAAGCTGTTGGGAAAAAAAGATATTCTCAAACAGTAATGGCAAGAATGCAAAATGATACAACCCCAAGGGGACAGAAATAGTAATTTCTAACAAATCTATACAGGTATTTGTGTTTTCACTTAGAAATGACACTTGGAAGAATTTATTTAAAGTGATGCTTCTTGTGAAACCAAAATACCTGGACACTGGTCAGTCCTTGCAGTATTATTTATAATTGTCAAAGGCCGCAAATTACCTAAATGCCCAATATAGGAGAGTCACTGAATAAACTAGAAAGCGGTGTGATGGTGGTTCAGTAGCAGAATTCTTGCCTGTTATGCCAGAGATCCGGGTTCCATTCCTGGTGCCTGCCCATGCCACAAACAAACAAATAAAAAGTAATACAGAATCTTTGTTTTTCAATGAACTGAAATAGAGTGCTTTCAGAGGATAATACTAAGGGGGAAACAAAAAGTAAACTGCATGGGTGGGCCATGGTGGCTCAGCAAGCAGAGTTCTTGCCTGCCATGCTGGAGACCTGGCTTCAATTCCCGGTGCCTGCCCATGCAAAAAAAAAATGTAAACTGCAAAAGCACATGTTTGGGGTGGGCAACACCTGCCATGCCAGAGACCCAGTTTTATTCCTGAAGCCTGCACACAGCAAAAATAAAAAGCAAATGTTTCTTTAGCATTCTATCTTCTGCGTAAGAAAAAGGACTAACCAAGGCCTGTATCTGCTTATGCATATCAAATGAATTACTAGGATGAGCTCACAAAAAGTCAGCTAATTACCTTTATGAGGTGCGGAGAATGGAGTAGAAGATGAAAGAAATTGCTGATATATTCAAAAAAAAATTCAGCCCAATTGGTGGCTGCAGCAGTGACCTTAAAGTTTCCCAGGCACCTCTGACCTTCCTGCAATCCTCCTGCCTACTTGCAATGCTGGGGTGTAACCGCCATGTTCAGGCTATGCAGTGACAGTCCGCCTTCCCGCTCACCTCTGGCTTTCCCCAAGATCTTCGGCCATCCAGCTATCCTCAGGCCTATCCTCAGCTATCCTCCGTGGTCCTTTGCCTTTCCCATGCACTGCCCCCCTTCCCGCAAATTTCCACCTACACCAAATGCTCCACCCTCGCACCATCCTCCTCCTGCTGGCACACTGCTGGCCTTCCCGTGCACAGTCCACCTTCCCCCATCTTCCAGCCACCCAGCGATTCTCCAGCTTTCCCACGATTCTCTTGACTAACCCGTCTTTTGGCCATCAAGCAATCCTCTGGCCTTCCGGCCCACCTCCAGCCTTCCAGCCCACCTCCGGCCTTCCTGAGAACTGCCACCTTCCTGAGATTCCCGATTTTCCCACGCTCCTCCAGCCTTTCCCTTGTGAAGGATTGAGATTTTCCATTGCTAAAAATGAGGTAAAATCAGGGTCACAAAACCCAGCAAGCATCATGTTATTGCAAAAGAGCTAACCGCTCCTTTTCCACTTTTGTACCTGCTGGCTTGCTTACTTGCTTCAAAAAACCCCAGGATGTGGTTTATACCTTTAAAAGCCTGCACAAATTCAGGCTGGGGGCTGCACTCTGGTACCCTAGTAGTGGGGATGGAGGGCAGACTCCGGCCGGCTAATAAAGACTCTTAATTGGCTTGCAATTTGATATTGTGTGGTTTGTCTGTTGGTGCACCCCACTACATTTGGAGGTCCCAGCAAGATCATCCCTAATGGGACATTTGGTGGCCACAGGTCCAGGGAGTCGCCCCTGCGACTGGGGTCCAACCTCGGAGGGACGTTCCTCTGCCCCAGGTAAGGACCGGGAACTGGGCCAATTTCCCAGGACTCTCCAAAACTATAAAAAAATTGGTGGAGTTATTCGTTTCTGGAAATCTTACCGGTGAGTATACTATTTGTTTGGATCTATTTGGGGACCACCTGGAAGGCTGGACGCAGCATTAATTCCATGGTCAGATCCCGTAGCAAGACGTTGCTCGGGATCATTGTTTAATTTGGTCTATTAGTCTCATTGTCAGTGCCGTTGTATGGTAATTTGTGTCTCCTTCTCCTTGCTACTTTCCTCCCTGTCACTACTGTGGGCCAGTCAAGTCTTCCCCATGTACCCCTCTTAAATGTTTTCTTAAGAATTTCCAGGACCTCCAGTGGAAGGCAAAGGATTACAGAGACTCCGTAGATCATTCCCACCTTGAGCTTTTTTTACTCACAGGAGTGGCCGACCTTTGGAGTGGGGTGGCCTCTAGAAGGCACTACAGATCTCAATTTAGCATACAAGGTTCAGAGGATTTGCCTTTGGCAACCATGGCCATCCTGACCAAGTCCCATATATTCTGATTTGGATTGAGACCAATTCAGAAAAACTCAACTAGTTAAAGTCATGTCTAAAAGCAAAAGACCAAAAAAAAACCCTCAGACTAATCAGGTCCCTTAGTGAAATCTGATAAGACAAACAGGAATGAAACATCCCAGTCCCCATCTTACCAGGACCCCTTGAGGATCCACTTTTAATAGATTTCCCCCCCCCCCATATCCCTCAACCCCTCTGTTTTCTAGGTGCCCAAATCCAGGGAATGGCTCAGGCTTCTGGAACAATCTGAGCTGGGAGGTCACCTTCAGTCCTCCCCACATGAGGAGCAGATCCGCCTATCACTCTTCCCCAGGTTTACAGTCCCTGGACTCTTCCAGGGCTCCGATACTCCCCTTAAGGCAAGTTGGTCCTGCCCCCGGGGAGGAGCTCCCACTGTTCATGGTGTATGCCCCTTTCTCCTCTAGCAATCTGTATAATTGGAAAAACCAGAATCCCTCTTTCTCTGAAAAGCCTCAAGGGCTCATATCACTCTTGGAGACTGTCTTTTTCACCCACCAGCCTATATGGGATGACTGTCAACAGCTCCTCCAGGCCCTTTTCACCTCCGAGGAGTGAGATTGAATCAAGAGAGAGGCGAAAAAGCTGATTCTGGGGCCTGATGGACAACCTAATACTGACACCACCAGATTGGAGGCTGTGTTCTCCTCCACCGGTCCTGGATGGGATCCTGATACAGATAGAGGTAAGGAGGCTGTCGATCAGTATTGCCAGACACTGCTACAGGGAGTACGAGCAGTGGCCAAGAAGTCAACTAACTTGTCTCGGGTAGGCAAAACCATACAGAAGCAGGATGAATCTCTGCTTGTACACCCCTATAGATCCAGATGCGGCCGAAAATAGGTGGGCCATAAATATAGCATTTGTTACCCAGTTGGCCCCAGATATAAGGAAGAAATTACAAAAATTGGAAGGATTTGAGGGAAAGGTGCTGTCCGAGTTGGTAGAAATAACCCAGAGAACCTTTTACAATAGAGATGACCCTGGGACTATGCAGTCCAAAAGAATAGCCAAAATTCTAGTATCAGTAATGTCTGAGCAGGAGAGACAGAAAAATAAACAAGGAGCTGGAGGAAGACGGAGAGGGGCCAAAAGCAGAAATTGGGGTTAGGCATAAACCAATGCACCTATTGTAAAGAAGATGGGCATTACAAAAATGAATGTCTGAAAAACAGATCAAGAGGGCCAAAACCCGCCCCAGTCCTAATTGAAGAGACAGACTGATGGGGCCAGGGTTCCATTCTCAGGAGCCCAAGGTCACCTTACAAATTGGGGGTAAGCCTGTGGAATTTCTTGTGGATACTGGGGCAACCTTCTCTGTCCTTCAACAAGCAGAAGGGCCCATATCTAAAGACAAAATCCCCATACAGGGAGCAACGGGGAAAACATGGTCTTATCCATGGACCAGAACTAGAATAACCAATCTGGGAAAAGGAACCATCACCCACTCCTTTCTTGTGATGCCAGAATGTCTATACCACCTCCTGGGGAGAGACCTCCTCCAAAAATTACAGGCCACCATCTCATTCAAAAATGAGTCAGTCAGCTGAGCTTTCCTTCAATGCAAACCCCTTGACACTCCTCTTTACTTGCCTGTTATCAGAGGAATACCTACTGACCACAGTACTAATGGAGCAGGCCTCAAGTCCCTATTTACAGGAATTTAAAGACAAAATACCAGGGGTTTGGGCAGAAACTAACCCACCGGGATTGGCCATCCACTGGCTCACCATCATTGTCCAGTTAACAAGTACCGCCACCCCAATCCGGGTCCGGCAATACCCAATAAGTTTAAAGGCAAAAATAGAAATTGAGGTATACATCAAAAGACTCTGAAAAGCAGGAATTCTAGTCCCCTGCCATTTGGCTTGGAACACCCCTCTCGTCCCAGTTCAAAAACCAGGAACTGACGACTTCCGGCCTGTACAGGATCTCCGGGAGGTGAACAAATGAGTTGAAACCATTCACCCCACTGTGCCTAATCCTTATTTGCTCTTGAGTTTATTACCTCCCAGTAATACCAGGTATTACTGGATCTGAAGGATGCCTTCTTCTCACTTCCTCTAGCTGCGGTAAGTCAACCCATGTTTGCTTTTGAATGGACAGACCCACAAGGGGGTTTTTTGGGACAACTTACTTGGACACGGTTGCTGCAGGGTTTCAAAAATTCTCTCACCTTGTTTGATGAGGCTCTGAGCCAAGATTTGGCCCACTTCAGACAAAAGCATCCAACAGTAACCCTCTTACAGTATGTGGACGATCTCCCTTTAGCCACTGAAAGTCTGGCTGATTGTAAGGAGGCAACTGAAAGTTTATTACAGGAACTAGCCCAGTTGGGCTACCGGGTATCTGCAAAGAAAGCCCAGCTTTGTACTAATGCAGCAACATACTTGGGTTATGAGTTAAAGGAAGAAAAAAGAAACCTGTCCTCTAGCAGAATCAAAGCCATCCTAAAAATACCCCAACCAACAACAAAAGAACAGGTGCGAGAGTTCTTGGGGGCAGTTGGGTATTGCAGGCTCTGGATTCTGGGTTTTGTAGCAATAGCAAAACCCCTGTATGCTAGCACAGGGGGCAAGGAGGAAGCTCTCACCTGGACTGAGACTGAACACAAAGAATTCCACATGCTAAAACAAGCACTTGTGAGCGCACCTGCCTTGACCCTGCCAGACTTGTCCAAACCTTTTCAACTCCATGTTGCTGAAGCCAAGGGAATAGTGAAAGGGGTCCTTACTCAAATACTAGGACCATGGAAAAGGCCGGTTGCCTATCTGTCTGAAAGACTGGACTATGTAGCGGCCAGATGGCCAAGCTGCCTCCGGGCCATTGCTACCACGGCCGTCTTAGTAAAAGAGGCAACAAAACTGACTTTGGGGCAGGACTTACACATAATAGCCCCACACTCAGTGGAAACCTTGCTTAGGAGTCCACTGGAAAGATGACTTTCAAATGCCTGGATTACCAAATATCAGATTTTACTACTGGATCCCCCAAGAATCCGTTTCCTAAAAATAGCAGCCCTTAACCCTGCCACTTTGCTCCCAGATGATGACCCTTCCAAGCTCATCCATGACTGTCATGAAATTTTAGACTCTCTCACGAACCTGAGAGCAGACCTCACTGATATTCCCTGGCCAGATCCTGATGAAGAATTGTATACCAATGGAAGCAGTTACGTCTTGGAGGGAATCAGGTATGCGGGAGCGGCAGTAGTAACCATGGACTGAGTCATTTGGGCTCAGGCTCTGGGGCATGGGACTCAGGCCCTAAGGTGGGGAAAAGGGAAGATAATCAACATCTACACAGACAGCAGATATGTCTTCACTACTGTACATGTCCATGAGGCACTCTATCAGGAGCGGGGACTTTTAACATTGGGAGGAAAGGAAATAAAAAATATACCAGAAATACTCGCCTTACTAGAGACTATCTGGTTACCAAAAAAGGCAGCCATTATACATTGCAAAGGACATCAGACTTCTGAAACCCAAACTGCCAAAGGAAATGCCCTGGCTGATAAAATGGCAAAGGAAGTTGCCCAAAAACCAGTGGGAATGCTGCAGATACTTCCAGTTTTACCGGGGTGAGTGCTGCTGAGCCCTCCAAAATATACTGGGGAAGAAATTAAACTGGGAGAAACTCTGGGCACTAGAACAGATCCAGATGGTTGGGAAATCCTCCCAGACAGGAGGATCCTAGTACCGGAGTATTTGGGGCACAATTTGATTGCCCAGGTTCACCAAAGTACACACCAGGGCAGTACGAAACTAACTGAACTCTTGCAGAGGGACTATTAAATTCCCCATTTGCAGCACCACGCCTGGCAGGTGTCATCGAGATGCCTCATCTGCACCCAGGTAAATCCCGGCTGGGGAAAGAAGATACACCAAGCAACCAGGCTAAGAGGACAAGCCCCAGGAGAGCAGTGGGAAATGGACTTCATGGAAGTAACACCTGGCCTATATGGATATAAACACTTGCTGGTTTTCATTGACACATTCCCTGGATGGGTAAAGGCATTTCCTACCAAAACTGAGACAGCACAGATAATAGTAAAAAAGCTAGTTTCCAAAATTGTTCCCCCGTTTGGCCTCCCAATTGCAATGGGGTCCGACAATGGGCTGGCGATTCATTGCCCAAATTACTAAATTAATAGCAAAAATATTGAATATCAAATGGAAATTGCATTGTATTTATAGACTGCAGAGTTCAAGGCAAGTGAAAAGAATGAATAGGACAATAAAGGAAACCTTAAGCAAATTACAGCTTGAGACCGGCGAAAACTAGGTGTCTCCTTCCATTTGCCCTCCTGAGGGCCAAATGTACTCCTTATAGTAAAAGAATCAAACCATATAAAATCATGTTCAGATGACCACCCCTGCTAATTCCTAAATTAGGGGAGGAAAGGCTAGCCGAATTAAATAACCATTCTCTTTTAAATTCATTACAGGCTTTGCACTCCAGTACTCAGCTAACTCAGAAGCTAATAAGGGCAGCTCATCCGGGACCAACTAACCCTGCCCCAAACAAAGATCTGTTGCACGTGCAGCCTGAAGATCTAATCTGGGTTAAAAAACATCAGCCAGCCTCCTTGGAGGCCCAGTGGACGAGACCCCTGCCAGTAATCCTCTCAACTCCAACGGCAGTGAATGTTGCAGGAAAGTGGCACTGAATTTATCACACTCAAATCAAAAGGGCAGCTCTGGACCAGGCTCCGGCAAGATGGAGCATCCAGTGTACCAGAGATCCACTAAAGATAAGACTCTCCAAGTGTCCCTCTGGGCCCTCTTAATTCTTCTGCCAGGGGCTGCTGGGAAAAAACCCCACCAACTCACAAACTATACCTGGGGGTTATGTAGAACAGTGGATGGGCAAATTATTGCTAAAACCTCCACCCCGGCACAGCCCACTCTTCATTTTCACCTTTGTCAACTGCTTGGGAGCCCATGGGACCCTCTTTTGTATCGGGCTAGAAGATTCAGCTGCAGCACCCCCTCCTTAGAACAGGGTCTATGGCATACCCAACACTATGCCTGCCCCGAAGGGGGGAATCCTAAGTGTCTAGGGGAGGGTGAGTTTTACTGTGCAAAATGGGGTTGTGAAACACTTGCCCTCTGGAAAAACTGAGACCCCTTAATCTCTCTGACTAGAATAACATCTCCCAGTCCAAATGCCAGCACCACTGGCTCGTGTAACCCGACCATCATCAAAATCCCCTCCTGGCATATGCAAACCTGGGCCAGTGGTAAAACTTGGGGCCCTCAGATTCTATATAGCAGGCCATGACCCTGGCATCAGTTTTACAATCCAAAGATTGGTAGGACCAGATTGTGCTTGGTTGGACACTTGCTTTACCACGGCCCTGTCAATCAAACTCAGTCTCAAAATTAAAAACCTGACGCAAGTTTCTCAGGAAGTGCGGTAGCACTTCATAAAAGCACAGTGTGAATCAATAAGGCATCTCCTGCATCCCACTAGGAACTTACTATCCTGTTACAATGAGGGTCAAGACATCCAGCTATGGGAAGAGAATTTTCTATCAGTTCCTTGCCCCACCTGTAACCACTCAGGTAAATCCTTTCAGCTATTCCTAAACTACTTTATTTTCTGTAAACCAAAGAAACTCACATTCCTGAAAAACATTTAAATTTTTTAATGACATTATAGGTAGGACTTCTGTTCCTATTTCATGCCCCTTTTGAAAAATCAAGACTAGGGCTTCAAACATGAGGAATGTAATCAACAGTAAGATGGAATCATGCACCAAATTTCCATTCTTATAAGTAAATCAGCTTCTCTGGTTTCAGCTTGCAGTCTTATTAAATAAGAAGGTATTTTACTTATTCCTTTAGACCTACATCCCACACCCCAACCCCCAGCTCCCTCTTGCTGATTTTCCAAGACACCTACCATAGATTGTATTCAGTGAAGAGAAAAACATTATTTTCCCATTGCCTAATTGTAGGCAATGTACTATCAGTGCAATAGTCAAGAGACCTAAGGAAAGTGGAAAGAAGATGAGATGCTTGAGAAGCAGCCTCTGGGTTATGAAAATATAATAGTAATGGTTACTGGCAATGGCAGTATTGATGATGATGATAGTGACCAGGTATTGAGGGTTTGCCATGTGATGATAATACAAAGTTTCTTAATAACCTAAATCTCTCATTATGAAATGTAAAGTAACTGCAGATGTGTGACCTTGGTGAAAAGTCACCTTGCTTTATTTTAAGCCTGCCATTAGCTATGGAAATTACTAATATAAAAACAAAACCTAATTTTACCTACCACATGGCAATACTTTGTAGAACACCATCAAATAAACCCTCTTCTTTCTAAACCAGTCTCTGTGGCCTATTTTCTCCTCATCCCCTGAACTTCAGAAGGAAAATAAAGCGAACACCCCCTAATTCTAGTATTTCAAATTTATGTTTCATTTTTACTAATGTGTGTATTTAGACATGTATTATATAGTTTACAAATACATATATTTAACATCTGAGGAGCAAAAGACATTTTATAACTTTTGAGCCCTTTGGCATACTTCCTGGAAGTTCAGCAATGACTATAGTTACTCTTAATTGCCTTCAACACACTTACATGAATGCTACATTCAGCTGAATTATTTCCTGGATTCCCTCTAATTAATCTGATAGCAGCTGTTTTAAGGCCTGTGCTGACTAACAGTTGCAAGACAGCTAAATGCCTAGTACAAGAAAAGCTCTCTGAAGCTTACGTATACTCATTCACATAATTGTGTCTTCTAGGCATCAACATTTTGGAAAGGATCTTTTATATTTAGATGACTTTATTATTTGTTTATATAACTCAGATGGTTACACCCTAACTTACTGAAATATCATCTCAGTATATTTAATGAATGCTATACAAATTCAACATTTAAAAAGTGGATAGAAGAACATGTTTTAAAGATGTAAATAAGAGTTAAAGAAAACAATGATGAGGCCTTGCAGTATGCATTTATACTGGTTTCCTTGTTCTGGTTCAGAAAATATAAATGAGCTTTAGAATATCAATGATATATTAAATAAGCTATGCATTTAAAGTGTTACTAGACAAACATATGAGGCCAAAGCATACATACTTGTTCCTTTTCACTACAAAAATGGCAATTTGATGTGATTCAGCCTATACATTCAGTTAAAATAACCACACATGAATAGTCCTTTCTAGAATTGGCAATGCTTAGGCAAAGTTTGTTGGTTAGAAAATTAAAGCCTGCAAAGCAAAGCCTTCTTAAAATATGGAAGCCAGACCTGAGAGTTCCTTTCCCCAGGCTGATCTTTGGCCAATCCAGAATATTCCAACCTAATTACAATTCCTTGAGTTTGCCCAGCAAGAGTTGTGCTTTCCTTGAGTTATGCTATTCCTTCACTGAGCCTTGCACGGCCTGTTGAAAGACTACAAAGGAAAGTTTAAAAGCCACTTCCTCAAAAAGCCTATGTCAAGATTTACAAATGCACATGCCTCTCTGCAGGAGGTATAAATAACACATCAGGCCTGACTCTAGGCCCAAGTCGGGGCAGCTAAGGGTCAGTGCCACACCACTGCAGTGGCTGAAGTTTTTGACTCTCATGATTTCAAGAGAGAAGCAAAAAATCCACAATTTAATGTGTGATATTCTGATTTTTCAATTTTAGCAACAAATTGAATACATGTTTTAAACCCTTGATGGGTCAAACAATATACATCTCCTGTCTCTTGACAGTCTGTGGTCTCTGAATCTTATAAGCCTCTGATGAGGAAATGGCTCTCCATACTGTCTTCTTCCATTGCACCCCATTAGTGTTTACACAGACAATCTGTCTGCATCTGCAGTAAAGGGATATGTGTGTGTGTGTGTGCCTGTGTGTGTGTGTGTGTACATCCCACTAAGGCTTAGAACACAACAGAGCTCAATAAATATCAATTCTTAGGAGGCAGCAACCATAGTTTAATGCTTGACAATGCAAGAACTAGAATTCAAATCCCCACTTAGGCAAGTTGCTTATTCTCTCAAATGTGAAATTTGTTTATTGTATAAGTTAATATCATAATCTACCCATTCTAGAAACTCGTTGTGAAGAGTAAACGGGATAACACACGTGCAGCACTTGGGAACGTTCTTAGCACAAAATGAGCACTGAAATAAATGTTATCTTATTATTATTATTACTTACTAAGATTATTTGTGTGTGTATCTCATACATAAAGGTAAATAAATGTTTTAATACATAATATATATACACACACACACACACATATTTTTAAATTGTTTAAAGAGCTTTAAGTAAGTTTTCTGTTCCTACTTCATACCTCCTTTGAGAATTCATGGCAAGGTTTTCTTTATAACAGCCCCAAACATGAAAGAATACCCCAAATTTTCATTTCAAGTACATAAATATAAAATTATTATATAAAAACTAAATAACTAAATAAAATTTAAAGGAATTACTGATATACACAACATGATACATTTCAAAAACAATACATTCAGCAAAAGAAACCAGACAAAATATTACCTACTATATAATTGAGTTTCTACAAAGTTCAAGAATAATTGAAATAGTATATAGGAAGTGGTTAGGAGGTGCAAAGGGAATGATGCAGAGAGATAGAAATGTAATCTCTTGATTAGGATTTAGGTTATACATATATTTACATTTATTAAACTAAAGAAATCATTCACTGAACAACCACATTTCATTATAAGAAAATTTTGCCTCAACATAAACATCTTAAAAGGGGTTATTTCTTTAAATACTCACTGCACATTCCTGAAAACAGGAATTAATATTTATAAAAAGCCTTTTTAAAATCATACAGTAAAATCTGAACCCATAACTACAAAAGTTGCCCAAAGCCCGTTATATTCCATAAAGGCCACCAATGGGTTTTAAATCAAGGCTTATTTCATTAGTTGTCTATGCAAAATATCAAGGAAAGAAGTCAATAGTTTTCTGTTCTCACCTGCTATCACTTATTATGTTATATACTGAATATGAATTTTATAGAATACAATCAAATCTTTAAACCATTGAAAGGTTTGTGGGGATGTGGAAAGTATAGGTGTTTAAACCTGGATTGAATTGGTTTTGATCTAAAGGCTAGAAGTTATTCTGAATATAAGATTTGAAAATTGATATGAAATAAATTTCCACAAAACATAACTTATGAAAAGTGACTCAAGAAGAAATAGACATTGAAAATTCATATGCCCATGAAATAAACTAAAACAATACATAAAAATGTCTTCAAAGAACAAACACCATGCCCAGTGTCTTTAACTGTTAGTTTTATCATGCATGAAAAAGACAAAAAATGCACACAAAACACAAATCCTTCTAGGAAGAGAAATAGAAGGATTAGCCACCAACTCACTGCCTGAGATCAGAATGATCTTCATACCAAAATTAGACCAGGACATGACGAGAAATGCTTAGACTGTGAACCTCTCTAAGTAGGGGGAAGAACAGGCCATAGACAAGAATATCTGCCCTGTACCCTTCATGGGAACTGGCTTCATTCCTCAGAAATTCTAAATACTCTTTTTTTCCCATTCTTCCCCTTTCCTTTCCTTCCATTAATTTTCCCACTTCCCATCTGGGAGGTATCTTTATGCAGTTGAAAGGCATTTACCTTGGCAATGGCTAGAACTGGATTTGAATTGTGACACTGCCACCTTTTGAATGTGAGAAGACAGGTCAGTAACTCAATACTGCTAAGTCAGCATTTCTCATCTGTAAAATGGCAGCAATATCCTATACTTGCAGGATTAATGTGATTCTAAGATGAGATCAAAGGGCATGAGAGGTGCTCATCAAATGCTGCTCACCCTTCATCTTCTTCCTTGGCTCTTTTAGGCTAAGACAGAAAGCTGAACTGTTATAGGTTTAAGTCATTTATTGGCATTTATGCTTGCAGCTTATAAACATCAGTCTTTTCAGAAAATTAATTAAATAAATAAAGCCAATCAGCCAACCAAGACACCAGATGAACAAACAGCAAATACTACCACATCTTTTTTTCCTACCCCAAATTACACTATTCTCCACAGTGGCCCAAGCCACAATCCTAGGAGTCATCTCCTAATGGATTAGGTTTACACCTATCCCAATTCAAAAGTCACCAATTCTGTAAAATTGTTCTTCCTAAATATCTCTCACATCTATTACTTTACTTCTGTCCCTGTGAGGAGTAAGTCCATTTGTCAACTTGGCTAGGTTATGGTATCCAGTTGTTTGGTCAGGCAAATGCTGGCTCGATTGTTACTGTGAGAGTAATTTGTACGTAGATTTCCAAAATTACTCAGTTTATTGCACATACAGCTTTTGCATCTACAAATCAACAAAGGAGATTACCTTCAGCAATGAGAGATGTCTCATCCAATTATGCCTTAAAGGCCTTAAAGGGATAACTGATGACTTCAGCAGTCAGAGAAAATAATTTCTATCTCTACTTCAGCCAGCCACCTCTCCTGGGGAATTCATCGACTGCTTCATCAGAGTTCCCAATTTGCAGTCTTCCCTATGGAATTTGGATTTGACAACCCCTATTGTTGGTTCCATTTCTCTGGAGAACCCTAATAACAATTTTAGTACTGGAAAGTGTGGTGCTGCTATGACAAATACCAAAAAATGTGGAAACTGCTATAGAATCAGGTAATAGTTAGAGCTGGACAAATTGGGAAGCATTTGATAGAAAAAGCTGGATTGCTTTGATGAGATGTGGTCAGAAATATGGATGTTAAAGGTACTTCAAATGAGGCTTTAGAAGAAAATAATAAATGTATTATTCAAAATTGGGTGAAAGATGATCCTTGTTATAAAGTGGCAGAGAATTTGGCAAAATTGTGTTCCAATGTCAGATTACAAGTGGAACTTGTAAGCAATGAACTTGATATTTAGCAGAGGAGAATGTGGAAGGTACAGTCTTGTTTCTCCTTGCAGCTTATAAGAAAATGTGAGAGGAAAGAGATAAGCTGAGAGTTGACCTCCTGGGCACAAAAAAGCTAGAAATTGATGATTTGGAAAATTCTGAGCCTATCCAGGTAGTGTGCTCTGAGACTAGGCTCAGAAGCAGCTCTACCAAGACCTCCTTGAGCTTTAGGGGGGTGAGTCTCCAGAGGACAGGGCTCCATGTGATGGCTTAAATAAAGAAACCTTTGTCAAAGAGGGTGTGGTTGAATATGGATGTAGTCAGCCATTTCAGCAGAAGTCAGGATTGGAAATGCAGTTGTCAAGAAGGATCTGTGGAAAGTTCTATTGTCTGATGGTTTGGACCCACTTGAACTATTCCCCAAATTGACAAAGATTTTGCAAAATTCATATGAGCAGAACCATTGCCAGCCTGGAATGAAAGGGGCAGAGAAGGGATTAACTAAAGGAAGAATGACTTCAAGGACACAACTGTGGGTGCAAGAGTCTATACTGAAGGGCGGGCCACGGTGGCTCAGCAGGCAGAGTTCTTGCCTGTCATGCCAGAGACACAGGTTGGATTCCTGGTGCCTGCCCATGCAAAAAAAAAAAGCCTATACTGAAGAGTTCTCCTTGGACCGAGAGAGCAGGCCCACCCACATGTATGGAAAGGGCAGATCCACCCTTGTGCTTGGAGAGGGCAGGCCATTTACCCCAATGCCTGGAGAGGGAGGGCCTTGTGCTCCTTCCTTCAGAGAGAGTGCCCCCACACCAACACTCTGAGAGGGTGGGACCTGGGATCTATGTTTCTGGAGAGCCTGGCTGCCATCCAGATGCTCAGAGAGTTTGGGGCCTTCACCCTCCTGTTTGGGGAAAGCGTGGCTGATGACCAAGAGCTTGGAAAGGCCGAATGACAAAACATTAACCAATGACTCTCAGAATTTGAAATCTAATGCAGTTTTCCCTGTAGGGTTTTGGATTTGTTTGGGACCTGTAACCCCGGTTTTCCTGCTAACTTCTCCCTTCTGGAATGGTAATGCTTTCCCTATGCCTGTCCCTTCACTGTATCTTAGAAGTCATGGGAAGTGGCCAGCCAGAAATCAGTCAACCTAAACCTGGAGGAGAAAGAAGATGTCGCCATGTACACTGCTGTATGACAAAAGCCCAAAGATGGCTGGCCAACCAGAAAATATAACACTGGGAAGGAGCAAGCCTTCTAGCATCTCAAACTGTGAGCCAATAAATTTCTGTCGTAAAGCTGTTCCATTGTATGGTGTTTGTTTTCACAGTGAGGAAACTAAACAGCTCCCTAGCTGCTGCCTAGTTTTGGACTGCATCAGTTTTCTAGGTGTTGAAACTGATCTCCCTGCTTCTTTTCTCAAACCCATGCAATCCATCATTGTCCATATTACTACCAGAAGGCTCTTTTCTAAAATAAAATCCTTGTCAAGCCCGTCTTCTGCTAGAAACTGTCCCCCAGATTCATTCACTGTGACCTATGGGAAAAAGTTCAAAAGCCAAACCTTTGTACTGACACAGCCTTCACAGTTCATACATACTTAAATTCGTTAAACTGGTTGGTAAATAGAAGCTTCCCAGGATTCAGGCCACATAGGCCATTCCCAAGCCACCTCCCCTAGAAGGGGACCTCCTGGACCTTACCCTCCCACTGAGCTGTTCTGATGGGTCAGTGTCCCAGCAATAGCACTTGAAAATTCTGAATATCTCATCGTCTTACTAGTCCTTCAATAACTAGCCTTGGCCTACTTTTCCAAACTCACCTCCATCCACTCTTCTACAAAGCTCACCATGGTCTCTGAATACACCATGTTCTTTCAAATGGCCTTGCCTTTGAACCTGCTGTGACTTCTGTTTGGATGACTTGTTCTCCCTCGTCTGCCTGCTGAACATGTATTCATCCATTTTGATGCAGGTTCAATATCACCTCCTTGATGAAGTCTGTCTCCTTATATAAAAAGGATCACCTTTCACCCAATTTCCAATAACACATTTATTATTTCCTTCTAAAGCCCCTTTCACTGTTCTTTGAGCACATGCTACACTTAGGCTGGGGCAAGCATGTGACATTTTGACTAGAGCATGAAGTGAACATTTAAAGATAACGTCAAGTCAGTCATTAACCACAGTCAAAGGGCACAGGTATTACAGATAATGATATTATAGAATATGAGATTTCTCTGATCATCAGAGTAAGTGTTATTCTAATATATCCAACAATCTTATATTTCTCATATATGCTAAATAATTAAACATAAATATCACATGTGAATTGGTTTTCCTTTCTTATATCAACTTATAGCCTATCTTTCACATTCATATTCTGACAAGTTATTATAGCTTCATGGTAGAAACAATCGATCATTATGTCTCATCCTCTAGAGCTAGTACATTTTTAAAAGGAGCCAGAGTTTCCATATTTCAACAGAGAATATTATATTTATAAAAATCAAGTATATTGCAAATATTTTTTCACTGTGATTACCTCGGTATAAAAAATACATTTAAAATCCTCATTAATCCTTTTAATTTGAAGATTTCTTATTATGATAAAATTCCAGTACCCCAAAATAGACTCGAACTGGACCTCAATTAATAAATCAGTCAGCATTTACTTGCTGCTTCACATGTGTATGAGCTTTTATACAGTGTTGGCTAGACTTTGTTACAGAAATGCTATTTTTCTATTTTCTTTTGAACAACACAGCAGTTGCCCTCAAATAAATTTTATTTTCATGCATCAATTGCATATTAATCTTGAACATAAGTATGAGACTCTATATAATAAAATAGACATTGTCAAAGAAATGCTTGTATTTTAAATTTCTGTTTATGCACAAACTTGCCTTCCTCAACTGAATTTATTTTTTCAGCAAGTGCATATTCAACTTGAGGTCTAGGTGACTGATTTCCCTTTAAGAAAAAGCAGACTTAAACACTGGAAACTTAACCTGGTCTAGACTTGGAGCTTTGTATAAATCATGACACCTTTTTTGTAATATAGGACATTTTAGGGTGGCCCATCTTTGAGTTATAAATATTATTATAACCTATTCTGTTTTCTCCCCAACCTTTCCTTGCCAAAACTATTTTTAAATTATTCTTGTAATACATTCTTCTCTTGCTGGCCTTGCTGACTTATTCCACGTTATCCACTCCCAGTGTGATGAATCTCTTTATATTTTTTTGTGACTTTTCTTTGATATAAGCTGGTGGTGTCTGCTGGCAGTTGATATTTGCTCAAATAGTCAGGATCACCCATCATATCTATTCCCTAAGAACTGTGCAGAAATCAAATAATCCTTTCTTAATCTCTTCATTCTCAAAATACATATTTCTTCTGAAATTTCCCACTTTTATTGGATAACTGTGTTCTTGAAAATATACCTTTTAGTTAATACCCTATCTCCATCATTTCTAAAATAGTAAATTTATCATAAACCAATTTGAATTTGAGTATTTCATAACTAATATTTCATATTTACTTCGCTTGTTATTCCTTCCATCCGATATGAAACTTAGCTGTCTCTGTTTTAGGAGAAAATTCAAAGTTTTCAGGAATTCAAAGGGTATATTCTTAATTATCTAAAATTTTGATGATTTAATGACTAAGTTTTTTAGAAGAATGGAGGGTAAAAGAGGAAAATAGCAAATACCCTTTAAATCCATTATAAAACCAAAACACTAATAGATTTCTTTTTAGAAATAAAAAATGTCTTAATGTATTTGAGATTCTTTATTTATCCTGGGCATGACATGAGGAATTGTAAACAACCAAAGTCGACTAAATTAAATGGCAGCCCCATAACCCCACCACACACAAATACACTGTCCTTACTCCACCTGGAGAGCCAGAGAGGTTTCACAGGTGAGATGTTACAGAGAGGTTTTCACTCACTTAGAAAATAAGCAACCAAGCTAAAACAATGCACGTGGGAATATATATGATATATCTCTTTATCATCTCTCTATCAGTACAAGGGTAAGTTTTACTTTCCAGAGCTCTAATGCCATGGATTCTCTGTTGTGTACTGAAGTGATAGTATTGATCATAAATTCCAGAAAACATTTTAAACATGTTGACCACAATTAGAACATAAACAAATCGAGAAAAAGTGTTTTTGTAATAAGTGATAACCAGACAACTGTTATTTCATGAAGAAATGATATGGATTGTCTTGATACCAGCCAGATGGGCACTCATAAAACCCAGGGCAGACACCATTTTGGTGAACATCAGGTTGAGTCAGGCTGACATCCGGTCAGTCTGAATTGTGGCTTCAGTGCCTGGGCTGTGCTATGAAAAAATGCACTGTCACTTTCACTGCAGCCCTGGGACCATTACCTCCTGCCATCAGCTGTGGATTCTCCACTAAATGCTGTGTTAGGCCTGGTTCCTGAGCCCCCTCATTAAGGGATCCACCTACAGTCCAGCAGCAATCAGGCCTATGGCTTTTAAAGACTCTGTGTCCTCTACTTTTAAATGCGTCATGTTCCCCCAATCCGGTTATTGTGTCTTGCTCATATTGGCAACTTATGATTAAGCAAGCAAATAAGCTGCATTGAGCATGCAAACAAGGGTTGTGTCAGATCTGCTTCCAAGAGATAAATATACTTTTGATTTTGATCTGTCTTTGGTTTGTTACAACAACTACATCTACATGACATTCTCTTCCTTAGAATGCCAGAAATTATAAAATCCCCAATCAGCTTGTCACCCACATGAATACCTCTCTATGAACACCAGCATTCGTCTTCTATTCCAAGTTGGCTCTTGACCTTGAACTACAATTTCTTAGCTCTCTTAGGTGCTTTACTCTGATCTTACTTGCATGCACAAGGCTCTATCACAAGCAAGTACAGGGACACAGGAGTGTTTCTTTAGCCAGTGGTATTTTTGATGCATATTAAAATTGTAACTTTGACATTTCCAATTGCCCTGATCCATCAAGCCTGACTTCTCAGCTTTTTGATGCCCCTACTGGGGTCACACAAGTCCATATTTATGAGCACTTGACCACTTTACTAAAAACAAAAAATAATAATCTTTGAAATTTGGATATCAAATAGTAAAATGTCTATTTCATACTTTAATCAAATTACCATAGAAATTCATTTTAGCAAGGTAGTTAAAACCTCTATACAAGTAATCTCTTTCCCTCCCCCTCAGTTTCTTTTTCTTCTCCCCTCTTTTCAGTGCATTCTCTAAATTGTTCCTAGAGTAATTTAGGGAAGTAATAACATAGCCCACTGGATCCGAATTTCACTGGAGCTAGACAAAATGGAAAAATAATGACAAAAGGAAATTTCAATATCTATCTTTGTGGCAGTGAAGAAAAACTAAGCAAACATCCTGAATTAACTACAGATAACTAACTTCCTCCTTTATGAGTTATGTGAGATTCAACTGAGCAAATACTGCACATGCATATTATCTATTTATTTAAAAATATTTATTGAGCATCTACTCATATTTACATACTGAATATGCAAAGCCCTATTTAATTTTGTCTAATGCTAAATACACATCATTATGAATTTGATCTAGCCAGGAAAGTCATTGAAGAACTGTTTGCGATGGGATTTGAAGGCCAAATAGAAATTAATTAGGCAAAACTGAGAAATAAGAGAACCTCAGGCAAAAGATGAAGGCTCTTCTGTGGTGGGATTGAGTAAGACAAGGATGGGAACAGAAAGAAAGCTGGTGGGGCTGGAATTCAGAGAGGGACATGGGGTGCAAGACGGAGCCAGAGGATGGCCACTGAAGTAGGCACTGAGAATGCAGAAGTGGAAAAGGTGAATCGTGTCTGGTTCTCATCCTCCACAAATCAGAAGGAGACATCCACCTCCAAGTGAATTGTGAGTCAGACTCAATAGGGACTCTAGCAGGGTTTAGAGGCAACAAGGTGGGGCAGTGCAGTCAGAAGAACTGGTTGGGAGAAGACCTTGCCTGGGTGGGCAACTTCTGAGTTGGATGCTGACGGATGAGAATGACAAAGGAGGAAAAGCAAAGCAACAGCTAGAGTCTGAATCAGAAGGTAGAAAATGCCTGACATTAGAAACAATTGGGTTATCAAGTAGCTTCACATCGTGTCTCAAAATTTCCTTTTCCAACTTTCTAATTTTTTTTTTCCCGCAGAGCTTTAACAAAGCTCAAATTCCACATCATGGTTTTTTCTTTGCCATGCGCCTTTTTAAAAAATGGAAGGGACTTTTCACATGATCTATTATGAATCTATTCTAGGCTGAAGCCTGGTATTTATCTTCAAATACTCTGTCTTTATTTCCAATTTGCTTTTTGGTTATTGTTCTTTTTTTAGAGAGAGCATCAGGAGACCCTGGACTTCAGGAAGCATTCAACCCAGTGAAATTCACTGAGTTTTAAAATCTTTTTTCTTTCATTTTCTTTCTAACATAAAACATGCATCTGACTGCTGCTAAAAGAAACTGTTTAAGATCTCTTTGGTTACCTCTTTTCTCAGGAGGGTAACTGAGCATTTGAATCCTTCAACTGACTCTTATTGAAAATAAAAGATATATACTGTTACCCTTTGGTTGATCTGTCGGTACTGCCTACTTCCATTAGAAATTTTATTTTCAAACCTCTGATTATAATATAGGTTGTAATTAAGAGAAATATGCTTTTAAAATTACTTGCTACTTTCATAACTGATTAGGGAGTGTTTCCTTGATGTTCATTTTGCTGGCAGGGGCATCAAAAGGCCTTCTTTTTTTTTCAGAACTTAAAATAGGAGCTATAATACCAAGAAATATTTATATGCTTTATTGATGACATTATTCCAGAATCAATTTTCACCATTTTTTGGGTCGTTTTCTTAATAATGTTGATTTTTTTATAATACAGTATACCAATGTATCAAGAATTTTTACCACCTGAACTTTTCTTACAAGAACTATGATCCCTGGTTTCATTAGGTCTCCCTTTTCAAGGATTTCTTATATAAGAGTGTATGTCTGGTTAATTTATCTCGTTCCATTTCATGTAGACCAAGGTCATGAGTTTAATTTCTTTGGAGGCAGCTTGGTGTTGTAAAGGAGAACTAAATTTGGTCCTAAACAGACCTGATTTTCCATTTCAACTCCCCCTGCCCCCACTCTGCCCACCCCATCCACAGCGCCCAGGAGAAAGAGCACCCTGTTCTACCTGGTCCCAAGACCCACCCAAGTCAGTTTTACTCTAAAACCCAGTTCTCCCTATAAACACTAAAGCCCCAGATTCAGCCTTTTCTATGGGTTTACTTGTTTCTTCTTCTGGGTCAAATTAAGGTGTTTGGGCAGATTTCTTAATTTTACTAAACCACAGTTGCATCATTGTTAATTGGAGATTTTTTTTAAAAGCAATCTCACAGGGTACATGCGAATCATAAATGTGTTAAGCACCAAGTTAAGTGTCTGGCACAAAGTAGTTCTGAACAAAGGTAGCACTTTCCTTTCCTGTGCTTGACACTTCCTTTCCATCTATGGACCCATCCACACTGGCAGTGGTTCTCTTTATACAGGTCCCCACAGCACTCTCGTTGGCTTTCTAGGCAGTAGCCTTGGATCATGCCAATCAGACATAAAGAGTTTCCACAAATCCTATCTGGATAACTCCATGTCCAATCCTGGCTTTCTCTGAAAAGA
Source organism: Tamandua tetradactyla (assembly GCF_023851605.1). Lineage (NCBI taxonomy): Eukaryota > Metazoa > Chordata > Mammalia > Pilosa > Myrmecophagidae > Tamandua > Tamandua tetradactyla. Next base: position 97,254,936 of record NC_135330.1, on the reverse strand, counting down.
CTGACAGCTTCCATCCTGACATGGAGCACTATCCTCTGGGGTCTCCCTGCCAGGAAGCCCAGAATTTTCCAGAACATCAACTCTGGCTTTCTCTCTACCCAAGAGTTCAGGTCTCAGCTTCTCTCTCTCTCCAGTCACATTTCAAAATAAGCTGTGAGGAGGAACCAGGCTGCACATTCAACAATGAATTTGGAGATCTCTTCTGCTAAATATTCAAGTTCATGGCATTTAAAATCTACCTACCAGACAAAGCCACTAGTCCATTCTGCCCAAATATCTGCTATTTGAAAACAAGGATTGTCTTCCTGCCAGTTTGCAATAACATGCCTCATTTCAGTCTACAGCCTCGTCAGAGGTATCTTCAGAGTCCACATTTCTACCAACAGTGTTTTCATAGCATCCTAGGCCTTCTCTTTCAAGGTTCTCACAATTCTCCCAGATTCTTCCCCTTATCCATTTGAAAAGCCATTTCAACTCGTGTGGTATTTGCAAACCACAGCAGCAGCACCACTCTCTGGTACCAAAATCTCTTCCAGTTTGCTAGCTTCAGGAATGCAATACGCCAGAGACAGAAAGCTTTTCAAAAGGTGAATTTAAGAAGTGGCAAGTTTATAGTTCTAAGGCCAAGAAAATGTCCCAATTCAAACAAGTCTACAGAAATGTCCAATCGAAGGCATCCAGGGAAAGATACCTTGGTTCAACAAGGCCGATGAGGTTCAGGGTTTCTCTCACAAGCAAGAAGTTCCATGGCCAACACAGAGTTTCTCTCTCATCTTCAAAGGCACATGGTGAACACAGTCAGGGTGCCTCCCTCATCAGGAAGGGCACATGGTGAACAAAGTGTCATCAGCTAGCTTCTTCTCCTGGCCTGTTGTTTCAGGAAGCTCCATGGAAGGCATGTTCCTTCTTCATCTACAAAGGTCGCTGGTGGGTGGGCTCTGCTCCTCCTGGCCATGTCTCTCTGCTCTGCTCTCTGTGAATCTTCCATTCTCCAAAATGTTTCCTCTTTTACAGGGGCCCAGAAACTCACCAAGACCCACCCAAATGGCTGGAAACATGTTGCCACCTAATCCAGCTTAAAAACCACTCTTGATTGAATCACACCTACAGGGAGATGATCTGATTACAGTTTCAAGCACACAGAACTCAACAGGGACTATTCTCCCCTTAGGAAAGAGGATTTAAATTAGAACACAGCTGCTCTAGGGGACATGCATCCTTTCCAATCAGCATGTTCCACCGTTTGGACCCAAAAAATGAAATGATTTTCCCATGCACAAAATACATTCATTCCATAATAATATCAGAGAACCATAAACCATTTTGGTAGCAATAGACCTGAAATACAAGGGAGAAACGTACAAACTCCTATCAAAGTGACTTGTGGGCACGGTCTTTCTAAGGCAAAATTAATCTCTGGCTTTGGAACTCTAAAAACCCAAGGCAAGTCATTTGCTGCCAACATACAAAGGAGGAACAGTCATCACACACACATATGCATTCCCACAGGGTGAAGGGAACCCAGGGGACACAGGACCCAAGCCATTCTGAAAACCTGTAGGGCAAAGTTTCTTAGATTTCAAAGTCTGAGGGTCATTCATCCTTGGGGCTTCTGAAAGCAGCAGTCCCACCCATTCCAAAGGCCTATGCACAGGTCTACCTCTGTCCAAATGCAACTTCTTGGCAAAACCCTGTCTCAACATGGGGGCTGCACCTGGGCTCTCTAGCACCTCTGCGGCACATGCTCAATCCCACCATGTTGTGGCTGCCAGGCTCTTCCAAAACCCCAGGGAATGTGCTTCACTCTCAGCAAGATCTGAGGTGTTTCCTTATCTGGGAAATAAGATTTCCACAGAGGAAATGCTCTGATATATTTCTGAGGAGACAGTAGGTACAGGGCTGTGCACATACCTAGAAAGGACTTGAAATGGTTCTAATCTCTCACCCCTGGATGACCTTGAGGAAGAAACTAAAGACTATGGCAGAGTTAGAAACTGTCAGAGTGATTGAAGGTGTGTCTCAACACACACATAGAATCCATGGGAAAGGTTGGGAGACTATCGATTCAGGGCATTTAAAACAATTTCTGTCCAATCATTTGCTGACCTCTAAGCTAACTGAACAGAGACTTCAGGGATTATACACAAAAGAGAATGTAAGCTTTGTAGGATTAGTTCAGGAGAGCAACTAAACAAAAAATGGGAAAGCAATAATAACAATAAATCTCCAGGCAGTGGACAGGGGCTGACTATAAGATTAGTCACATTATATTATTTAAAACATACAGTTCTCAACAGCAACAACAATTACCACCATGTAAAAATCAGGAATGTATGGCACATAAAAGGAAAAAAAAATCAATAGAAATTGTCCTTGAAGAAGCACAGACATTGGATTAAGTAACTAGAGAAAGACTTCAACTCAGCTAGCATAAACACATTCAAATAACTAAGGAAATTACATGTAAACGAATAAAGGATAGTAAAACAATGTCTCACCAACTGGAGAATGACAAAGATAGTATGAAAATAACAATTCTGGAGCATTAAAGTACAATAATGAAAATGAAGAATTCACTAAAGGGATTCAATAGCAGATATGAGCTGCCAGACATAACAGAAGTGAATGTGAAGATAAATTGAGATTATCCACCCTGAATTAAAGAAAAAGAAAACAAGATGAAGAAAACTTTAACAGTACCAGAAACCTGTGTTAAACTGTCAAGCATACCAACATATTCATAATGGAGACACAGAAAAACAGGAAAGAGAGAGAAAGGGGAAGAAAGAATATTTGAAGAAATAATGCCTGAAAATTTCCCAAAGTTGATGAAAAACATTAATCGATACATCCCAGAACCTCAACAAACCATGTAGGATAAACTCAAAGATATCCTCATCCAAACACTTAGTCAAACTACCCAAAGCCACAAATAAAGGGAGAACTTTAAAAGCAGTAAGTGAAAAATAAATAGCATATACAAAGGGTCGTCAAGAAGATTAATAGCTGGCTGCTCATAAGAAATCAGAGGCCAGAAGGCAGTGGGATGATATATTCAAAACACTGAAAGAAAAAGTCAACCAACAATTCCATTCCCAACAAAACTATCCATCAAAAACAAAGGAGAACTTAAGACATTCCCAGATAAACCAAAACTGAGAGAATTAATCACTAACATTCTCATCATGTCCTGGTTTAATTTTGGTATGAAGATCATTCTGATCTCAGGCAGTGAGTTGGTGGCTAATCCTTCTATTTCTCTTCCCTAGAAGGATTTGTGTTTTGTGTGCATTTTTTGTCTTTTTCATGCATGATAAAACTAACAGTTAAAGACACTGGTGTTTGTTCTTTGAAGACATTTTTATGTATTGTTTTAGTTTATTTCATGGGCATATGAATTTTCAATGTCTATTTCTTCTTGAGTCACTTTTCATAAGTTATGTTTTGTGGAAATTTATTTCATATCAATTTTCAAGTCTATTATTCCTAAATCTGCTTATTTTTAGCATTTAAAGAATTTTGAGAAATTTTCATACCTATTTTCTGGATAAATCCTGTAAAGCATTTGTCAATTCCACTAGATTGTGCAATGCAAGAGCATTTGTCTTTCTTGATATTCTCTATCCTCTGTTTTCTAATTCATTGTTCTTCTCACTTATTGTTGTACCATTGTCTTTTTTACATCCTTGAGGTTTATTATACAACTTCTCACCTTTCTTCCTAATTTTTATGCTTAGCTCATTAATTATCAGTCAAGTTTCTCTGTTTATAAAGAAACCAATTAAAGTTATACATTTTCTTGAAATGCCACTTTTTGCGTCCCACAAGTTGAGATAGTTAGTGTTTTATTATAGTCCTATTCAACTTATTTCCCAATTTATATTTTAATCTCTTCATTGATCCATGAATTATTTAGAAGTGATTTTTTAAAAATTTCCTCATCTATATGAAAGTTAATAGCATTGTGATGAGAAAGAACAGCCATGATGATGGTTTTAAAAAAAAAGTCCAGAACTCTTTTTTTGCATTCCTCTGCTCATGAGAGTAGGCTAATAAGAATGAGAGCCTTTAATCCTGTATAGCTTAATGTAATGCCTGGATACATCCCAGAGTATTTTAAGCAGATAATCAAAAAAGATTGGCAAGGTCCCTTGAGGGATGGGAGAAACAATATGGAACTATTAAACTTCACCACCAGGGAAACCCCAGATACTGTGTCAAACATTAGGGACACCCAAATCAATAGGCCAAGCCCTCGATCTTGAGGCTTGCTCTTATGAAGCTTATGTATGTAGCTTAGCCTACCTATAGGCATGCCTAAGAATTACCTTGGAGGACTTCTTTTGTTACTCAGATGTGGACTCTCTCTCTCTCTCTAAGCCCAACTCTGCAAGTGAAACCACTGCCCTCCCTCCTACGTGGGACATGACATTCAGGGATGAAAGTCTTCCTGGTGACGTGGGAGATGACTCCCAGGGATGAGCCTGGCCATGGCACTGTAGGATCAACAATGCCATCCTGACCAAAAGGGAGAGAAGAAGTATAACGAATAAGATATTAGTGGCTCAGAGTGTTCCAGTAGAGAAAAGAGGCTACTCTGGAAGCCACTCTTAGGCAAGCTTCAGTTAGACATTGATGCTATCATAACTTGCCAAACCCCAACCAAAACTGCCAATCCTCAAGAATACCTAGGGCATTATAGAAGATTCTACAAAGGTTCCATGCACTAGGTTAACTTTCCAAAACCTACAGCCTCCAGAAGGGTCCCGGTACCAGATAAGTTCTGAAATGCAGAGAGGCCAGTCTTTGCCCAACATCAACTAGTTCCATCCTCCTATCCCATATTATCAACAGTCTCTTCCAACATGAAAAAGTTAGAATGGCCATAGCCCAAATAACCCTAAAGAGTGAGAGAGAGATTAAAGATGATGGTGGAGTTATACAAAGAAGGTCAGGTTTAATAAATGAGTATGTGTGCTGAATCAGTATTTTGATATTTCTTTTAGTCTCCAATACCTTAGATCAGCTAAAAATAAAAACCCAAAATTGTAGAATTGTGACCCATACCAAACTCTGACATCTATTCTATAACTAATTGTTGCAATGTACTTTGAAATTTATTGCTTTTTTGTATATTTTTTCACAAAAAAGAAAAAAGAGAGAAGGAAAGTATAATAGAGAAGATAGGATTTAACAAATGAATATGACTGCTGAATCAATTTATTGATATTTCTTTTGGTCTCCAGTCTCTTAGAGCAGCTAGAAGAAAAAATGAAAAATCATCTAACTGTAACCCATACCAAACTTTAAAATCTGTTGTATAACTACTTATTAAAATGAACATTGAAATTTGTTGCTTTTTTGTATATATGTTACATTTCACAATTAAAAATATTTTTTATAAAGAGAACAGGCTAATCTTATTGACTGTGTTTAGTGAATAGAATAAGGGAGAAGAGATGGAATGTCACTTTCAAGATAAGGTTATAAAAAAAAATGGTGGTTTCCATCTTAGTCCACTCTGTTGTGTCCTCTCTCTCTCTCTCACTCTATCATTACTCACCCTGGGGGAAGTCAGCTGCCATGTCATATGAGTAAACCTATGGAGAGTTTCATATGAGAAGGAAACTGAAACCTCCTACCAATAGCCACTTGAGTAAGCTTCAAAGTAGATTCTTCAGACCCTACTTTGAATGAGCTTCAAAGTAGATTCTCCAGACCCTTGAGATAGCTTCAGCCCAGGCCAACAGATTGACTGCAACCTTTTGAAAGACCCAGTGCTGGAACCAGTGAGTTAAGTTATTCCTCAGTTCCTAACCTTCAGAAACTATGAAATAATATACCTTTGTTGTTTTAGGTTGCTAAGCTTTCAGGTAATTTTTTATGCAGAAATAGGTAATAGTCACTGTTACATCAAATTTTAAAATTTTATTGGGATTACACTTTATAATCCAATATTTGGCAAAATTTCAGTAAATGTTTTCTGGATGCTTTAAAAAATACAGTATTCAATTTAGAATGGTGATGTATTTTAATAATCACTATAGCAAACATATAAATTATACTGATGAGCTACTCCATTTAATTACTAGTTTTATGCCTGCTTATTCTTTAAAATTAATTATAGTCTTTAGAGTTGAATGACCCTATAACCTATAGGTAATCTATATTATAATATTAAAACAGAACATAATCAGAAACATCAGATGAAAAAATCTCTGTAAATGTATCTATTTTTGATACATTTAATGATAAAAAAGAAACAAGAATCAAGCACATGAGCTCTTTATTGTTTTATACCTAAACATATCATTGAGGGTAGTCAAAGTTTTACTGTTTCCCATAAATACAGTGTCAGGGTAAAGTTTATCAAATTGGGATCAAATGACCATTATAAGGTTTTACAAGTTATAAGTTATTTTATAATGCTGGAAAAGTGTTATATAGAAATTAGCTAAAATTAGAAGAGCACCCACTTAAGAGTTTGGAAATATTTTGTTAAATATTTTAAGATTGGGCTTCATGTGCATTAAAGACTGATATTCAGATACCAGGATCTCATTTTAAAATGCTAGCTCACATTTGATTTCCTCATCCTAAATTTTAAGCTGGACTAGTCTGCTTTTTGCATGAATTCATTGGATGACTATCCTCAATGACTAATTGTACGTCAATCTCTCAATTTAGAACAAGGAATCCAGGATGCAACTCTAAAAGCAGCAGAACAACTAGTATTTCTAAATTTACAAGCCAATCTAAGAATTAGTCATAGGAGAAAAAGAAAAAAGGGAACTGATGGAGACATTTGAACATCTGAAACTCTTGGGTCCATTGCAAGATTACAGCGTTAAATACAGGTGAACTGTAGATATAAAGATATTATTACAGAGAATGGTATGAGGCAATATATCATAAGAAAAATACATTTTACAGGTAGATTAAACTTCTAGAACCACTAAAACATACAACTGTTGCTTAAAATAATTCAATTCTTAATTATGCTAACAAGAGATATTCAAATGTTAATGACATTCAGTATTTGTAGAAGAGCAAAACAACCCACATCTTAATTACTTTTCTAACTTCATCTTTGCTGCTAGTATGACTAAACAAATAAAAGTCTTCGATATTGCTGACAGGAAAAATGAATTAAATGTACAAATAGCTACCACATAATATGAATTCTCTTCAAAGTCATTGTGGGTAAAGGTAAAATGTAATTGTTCAAATTTCAGAAAAAAAGCAAGACACTTGGGGGTTCTTTATATGAATGAGAAAATAAGTTAATCAAGTCAGAGGAAAATCCTTTTATAGCTTACATCAAAACCTTTTCCTATTTCATATTAAATGTGTTACTAAGAAATCTATCTTTATTTCTATCTGTGATATTTTATAATGACTGAACACTTTACTCAGTCCACTCTATTCTTAATTAGATTAATGAATAAAAAACCAACAAACTGCTGCATATATACCTCTCAGGCTTTCAGCTTATAAACCTAGTTAAGAATGAGATGAATTCAGGCTTTTATATAATATAAATATATAGATATGGAATATTAAGAAAGTGGGGGTTATTTAAATGAAAATGCATAGCTCAATAAAATATTTATGCTTCATATATTTCTACCATGCATGAAAATAGGGTGCCTATAAAACCTCCTCTGAAAGTGTCCTAATTATTCAATTTTATATTTTTCAGAAATAGCAACTTCAACAGTCAATGTGAAAACTGCCTATGTTCAAATAAATTCAATTTAATTATCTACACAGCTCCTTTTCAACATTTACTCACATAATTAATGAGCTTCTCAGCAGATTTAAGGCTACAGGCCTGCCTCTTATAATTGGGCTGTCTCTCAAACCACCGGAATGTGCAAAGAAACTTGTCATGTGAAATGTCCCAGCTTTCTCTCCCTATCTCCAAGGCTCTACCACTATGGGAAGGGAAAACTTCTCTGCATTACGAATGGGGTACAATAACTGTGCCTACAAAAGCGATAACGTATCTAAGAGTAAGAGTAGTGATGCTAACAGAGAGTCACAGCACCAGCTAATGTATCCTCCAAAGAAGTTGGCCACATGGCCCTATGAATCTGACCTGGGAATGCCGTGTTTTTAACATCAGGTAATCTTTCCATAAGGATACTCATGTCACTGGGGAAGTAATTGCATGCAAAAGAACCACAAAACTCAGGACATCTTTCTCTGTTGCAAAGGGCTGGCAGGGTCTGAAAAATGACTGGTCATCTTGAAAACTAAGTCAATTCCAGAGTAAATAAGGGCAGCTAAAAATGTGGATATTCCACAGTACATTAACAGCACAAGTCAGTAAAGTATAATGTTTTTGTGTACAAAGATTGTGTCCAATGCATATTATCACATATATATACATGACATATATATACAGCAAATTTATATATATCACATTATAATTAAGCAGAATGTTCTCCAAGTCAAACATCTTCACATATATTTTGTGCAACACCTATCCTGCATATGAAACATTATTTGTTAAACAGCAGATAACTCCCGAGTTTTAAAAACAATCAGAGGTATTCCTTCTGATCAAAATGGTTAAATGCTCCTCCAGAAGAATTTTGTAGTCACAATAACTACACCCATCCTCTGACAGAATTTGTCAGGTGAATGGAATTTTTTAATTTTTAAAAAACATTTAAAAAATATTTTTATATAGCCCTCTTCAAATTCCAGGTTTTGTGACAGCAGGGACCCTGTTTATTTTGTTTACATTTATACCTCTATAGGTAAGCAATAGCCTATAAAAACTATTCAATACATATTTTTTACTGAAAGTAAACTTGCTTAAAGTGAAGCTACAGGAGAAATAGAAATCTTTGAAATCCCCATTTGAACCTGTCACCAGATGGTCTTAGAGTTTACACTATGTTTGGGCTCATATGTCAATTGATATATAGCAATGCTAAAGAGATGGCCTAAATTACACAAATTTTTAAAATAACTGAATGGACATAACTAATGTATTATTTGCACCTGACAAATCAAATGAGAACAAACAATTTTGCAAATCATTAAGAATATTATAGAATTTTTCAACCAATAAATTCAAGGGGAGATTTTGTTGAGTTTAGTTTTGGTGGCATTTGCCTATAAATATGCAAACCCATTTTTCACCAGGATTTCTCTGTTCATATATTTCCATAATGGAACACAGGATCAGTACTCACATGAAAGCTTAAATTGAAACATCATGCAATATTAAATTTACATCACTCACTTCCGAGTCTTACCAATTCACATTGTTCACAAAGAAGTTACTTTTGAAGCACCCACAGATTTACAGGAATGCAATTAATCCTCATTGAGTAATTGCCATTGTATTAAAAAATGCACATGAAGCTGATCAATTATTATTTATGTCTTATCAGGAAGCCAACATTGTTATTGAAAGTACAATTTCAATATCTGAGGCTCTATTTAATTAGAATAAAGATTATCCTATATTCAAGTGTTAAAGATTCTTAAATATGCTGCTGTATGCTCTCAAATGAAATGGCCCCACAACAATAATTTAAACTCAGTGTAAAGAGTAACATGTTGACTGGCAACAGTAAAGAGAAAGTCAATGTCATAGGTATTTAGAAAATTTGGGGAAAATGTAAATCACCTATCTGTCAAAGTCACAAGAAATGGCATATTCCAAAACCTGCACAGTTATTCAAGCATGAGGGGCACTTAGTTTTCTCAACAGTGGATCCATACTGTAAGCATCATGAAGACATTGTTATACTAACCACCTTTAAGAGAAAGCTCTGCAAGCTTCCATACTATTGTGCCATTCTCCATCAATGACAATGCCTGACGAGAATGCCCCTGTATTAGTTAGGGTTCTCTAGATAAACAGAATCAACAGGGAACACTTGCAAATATAAAATTTATAAAAATGTCTCACATGACTGCAGGAATGCAGAGTCCAAATCCACAGGGCAGGCTGTGAAGCTGACGACTCCGATAGAGGGTCTGGATGAACTCCACAGGAGAGGCTCACCAGCCGAAGCAGGAATGGGGCCTGTCTCCTCTGAGTCCTCCTTAAAAGGCTTCCCATGATTGGATTTAGCATCACTAATTGTAGAAGACACTCCCCTTTGGCTGATTACAAATGGAATCAGCTGTGGATGCAGCTGACCTGATCATGACCTAATCCTGTGAAATGTCCTCACTGCAACAGACAGGCCAGTACTTGCCCAATCAGATAAACAGCTACCACAACTTGGCCAAGTTGACACATGTCCCTAACCATGACAGCCCCCTAAAATGACTACCTTATAGGAGCATGTAAACAATCATGCCCTTTGATATCAACTTCATCGCTGGCAGATATCAAATGAAAGGCATTTTTAAGAAATATCCTGCCACACATCAAGTTCTCATTCACCTCACAAAAGCATCTTTAGTACTGTTAAGAAGCTTGGGTTCTGTCAAATGCTGTGTTAATTGGTTCCAATAGTTTCATAAGCATGCTAAAATCTAGAGTTCTGAAATTGTGCAGCTGGCCAAGTTATAGTGGAACATATCTTCTTGCAAGCATTTAGAAGATAGCCATCATAGAACACACATCTTTATAATCTTTACAAAATTTGACACCGTGCTTCTCGGTTAATAAGAAAATTAACTGATGACTACGCAAATAAATGACATATTGCACGAGATGCCCAGGATTACCTGATCCCTCCAACATAGGTACGCATGGGATTTCAATAATAATTCAGAGGCTGTGCCAGAAGGTGTTTCCTGAGATCAGGAAAGGTCTCCCAAGGAAGAAATTCAGGATACAGTCATTTAAGAATAGTTTGCTGTCAGCTAAACCTTTCAACACATATCTTAAATCAATGCAGCATTGCAGAATGTAATTTTAAATAAGATCAAAGTGACGCCATTACTCACTACTTTCTATGTGCAAAGCATTGTGGCAGGGCTTATGAGATACAATCCTGGACAGGATGTGATTTCTGTCCCCTAGGTGGTGATAAGAGGATAGGAAATGAAATATACAAGATGTCCCAGAAAATAGCCAAAGATGTCTTCATGAAGTTAGGGCCAATGAAACATAACTACTGGGAAAAAATATGGATGTGGAAATCTCAAGAAGTTTTATGAGATGGGCTGAAGAAAACAAAGCACAATGAGAGAGACAATCCTTTCAAAGAAGTCCTTGATCACTCTTTCCAGCAATAACTGCAGGCTGCTGGGAAATACCCTGGTTAAAAATGCAGTATGAGACAGTCCTTGTTGAAGGCGACCCTGGAGAAACCCCTTCCATCACTTGGCCCATTTCCTTTACTGTACACCAAGATGCAGTTGAACAGGGTGTTCTCTAAGGTCCTGTGAGTTCTTAAATCCTCTAACATCAGGAAGAATTTCCATCCCATTTCTCTCCAATAACTAGTTTTCACCCTCCTAAATTAATAAAATATCCTCGGGCAACAATCCCCCCTCCCCAAAATAAAAGAGGAGAACTTGACCTAGAAGAGTGGATGGGGAGAATGGGTTGAGGATGAGAGGACTATGTGGAAGGAACTGCATTAGGTACAACAGGAACGTATCAGGAATAAGACAATCTATTGCAGTACATACTAGTCTAACCCAGTGATTGGCAATGCTTTGTTCTAAAGGGCCAATATTTTAGGCTTGGTGAGTTACACAAGTTCTGGGTCACATTTTTTTTTTTACTTTGTCTATGACTCTTTAAAAATGCAAAAGAAATTTTTAGTTCATGGGCTATACAGAAAGAAATCATGAGCCAAATTTGGTCCACAGGCTATAGTTTGTTAACTTCTGGTCTAATAGTTTGGTGTTAACATGTACGTGGAGAGCCAGCATAAGATTTAATTCAATTTAATTTAATTTAATTTAAAGGGGGTTAAGGAAAGTGTACACAAGATACTGTGAGACTGCAGGCTAAGCATTCTTAAAAGGGTGCTGAAGCATGCATGAAAAGCTATCTAAAAGATATTTCCTCTCCAAAGTGAATTCTAAAATCATTCTCAAACAAACAAATGGGGAGGCTGAGAAAGGTGGGGAAGAAAACTGACATGATCCAAGAATGAAAGCACAGATCTAATACTATCAAAACCCTCTGGCTCAAACTACGACCCATGCTTAAAGCCTACCCCACATCTTCATATATTGATTACAAAATAAATCTACTCATTTCTGTCAAAATTTAACCCAATTTGATTGAGATATTCTACTTCTTGAGGTCAAAAAGCATGCTGACTGATTCAGTGTGAAACAGATGCCTCCTTCTGTCTCTAAACCTCATCCAATTTCTGGTCATCTTTACTCACACAACCCATCAGTTTCCTTATTCTAGGGCCTAAGGAAGCCAGGAATACAGTGAGGCTTAGACAAACCAAGGCTGGAGAATATTCTGGTTGATGAAGAAAAATAAAAAGTTCCAATGATTGGGTAGTCTTCTAATTATTGGAATGGAAACTCTTCTAACTTAGAAAACGTGGGGTTTTCCTGCCTTCCTGATGAAATCCTGAGTAATACATACATTGCTTAAAAAAAGCAGCAGGATCAAGCAGTGAGAACATCACCAGAGTTACACGAGATGATTTACATCACTAATACCCAGGTAAGGGAAAAGCACAGAAAACAACAGTCAATTCTAACCACAGCTCTGCAACCAATTAGGTTCATTGCCACAGATATTTTATTTTTTAATCCTTTATTGAACACCTTTCTGAGCTTTACAACTTCACGTAATCTTTTTCTACTGGGTTATATATTGACTCTTAAAAATTCAGCAGCATCATTGTATTCTCTATTGTAATGCAATGGGAAACCTGTACCTTAAATTTTCTGGAATTCATTTCCCTTTTATGGGATAATCTATGCCCTGGATTATCTCAAGGGTCATTTCTACAATTAATAATCTAATTATGCCTATGTCAATATTATGTAGTGACAAAATTCTCTGATTTCCGAGGGGAAAATCATTAACAGAGTAATATAAAAATACAACCCTAATAAATGTTAATATATTCACAAATTATATAGAATTTTTTTTTTCTTTACATGGGCAGGCACCGGGAAATGAACCCGGGTCCTCTGGCATAGCAGGCAAGCATTCTTGCCTGCTGAGCCACTGTGGCCCGCTCTATTATATAGAATTTATTAAGTCATTGTGTTTATTCTCAGATTATATGTAAGGACAATATAAGTAGCTAGTGTTTTATAAAATAATCCAGAGCAACCTTTGATAAAGTTCCTTAATTTTATCAAATGGATTTTCATTTCTAAGTTTAAGATACATATTACTATATTTATGCATTAAATCCAAAGGTTAATATAAAGCAAATGCTCATCATTCATGGGAAGAAAATTAAAGAAAATTAAATTAAAGAAAGTATAATTTAATCCTTTCCCTTGATATAAACAGGTCAAATACAGTAAATCATAAACACTCAACAATAACACACTGGAAATATTAAAGTACAAAAATACAAAAGAAAAAAATGCATGGGGTTTTCATTGTTAGGTACACACATATCAATGAATATATATAACCTGGCACTAGATATATGTCATTTTGTTTTTGAATTTATCCCCAAACAGTAACCCTACATTCTAGGGTCCTGGAACAATTCTGACTTTATGTATTTTATTATTCTTCGCAAAGATGATTCATTATCCATATAACTAAATGGCATTTAAGTATCTGTAAGTTTTCCACAGAGGTTTACAAGTAATAAAATCTGTTCTCAGTGATGGGTTCCTATTTTGAATACAAAAATTTAGACTTCATAGCAATGTGTCTAGCTTAAACTTCCTTTTGGTTTAACCTAAAATTGCAAATATTTGTTTTATCCAGATTGGTTACAAAGGCTTAGACAAATCTTGCTATTATTATAAGATATTTTGCAGGACATTTTTAGTTGTAATATAACTATTTACTAAAAATTCCTTCACTAAATAAAAAAGTATTAAGCAGCAAACATAAATAAATGCATTTGCTCAAAATCATACATTGCATACACCATACACACACACACATGTACACAAAACACTTTGAATTACTGGGCATATTAATGTTCTTAAAAAATCTTTAGATTGAAGCATCCTGGCGTTTATGTGTTTGTGTTTTTTTTCAGCCAAATCTATTTTTCTTAAAGGGAACAATTGATTGATTTTATAGTATAATATCAAAATGATTTTAAGATGATCAACATGTCCAGGATTAATTCTCTTTGGGGCACTGACCTGCATTTCCAGATAGAAACAGAAAGGGGAATATGCTTCTGTGGCTTCTGTAGCATTCCTGAAGCTTTTGAGAAAATAACAGCAAGGATATAGTTGGGCACAACTACAGCACCTAGTTTAAAATATTTCCACTGATCCCTTGATATCAATACAACAGGAACTAAATATTATTCTTATCTTCAAAAGAATTCACAAGTGCTTGGTCTATAATTTCTCAAAGGGTACTGGAGAAACCAGAGAGTATTGGAGAAACATTGAAACTAAGAAGTTAGAAGTCATGCTCAAAATACCAGTAACATAAGCCAGAAGAAAATTAGTTTTATGGAACATACAGACTTAAATGTAAATTCCACAATCAATTTAAAATTCCATGAGTTATTTGAAAAGTAATATATTTTATATAGAGAATTTATGAATACCATGGTATAATTCATTAGCCCTAAATCACATGAAAAACAGTACACCTCAACCAGGACTTAGAAATTCTCAGAACTCAACCAGCCTTTGTAGTCCAACATGATACCACACCTGAGATATTTGTGTCCCTATATTCCCACATAAAATAAAATTAAGGTAATAAACTAAATCAAATTCCTTTTCCAAATCATTAATTTGCTGAAATTATTTTACACAAAAATGTGCCAATCCTTACTGATCACTTTATAATGTACTAGTTTTATATAACACTAACCAGTGTGTCTATCTATGCCCCTAATTGACTGTGCTACAAATTACAAACCTAAGGTCACATCTTACTTCAGTTCTGAAACACTTGTTTGCCCAAATGATATTATCTCTTCTGTATAATGGAGACTTTTAAAGTTCAATATCCAAAGACAAGACCCACTAAAATAGTGTGTTGGTTTGAATCATTATATACCCTCGAACAGCCACGTTCTTTCACTGTTAATACATACTTGTGGAGGTAGCCATATTCTTTAAATTCAATTGAGTATTGTAGGGTGGAAATTTTGATTGGATTGTTTCCATGGAAATGTGACACACCCAGCTGTGGGTGTGACCTTTTGATTAGATTACTTCCATGGAGGCATGGAGGACCCAATCGTGGGTTTGCTCTTTTGAGTAGATGGAAAGGTGACTCCAGCCATTTGAGTATGCCTTGATTAGTTTACTGGAGTCCTTTAAAAGGGGAAACATTTTGGAGTTGCTTCAGAAGCAACAGAACCATAGACATTTGGAGATGCTTGAAGCACTCACAGAGAGAGAGGACACCTAGGAATGGATGTTTGGAGATGTAGAGCGCAGCAGATACTACCATATGCCTTCCCATGAGATGCTATGCAAGCCAGAATCCAGAAAGATCCACAAGGGCTAACAGAGTGATTTAAAACTGAAAGCTAGGAGAGGATGGAGACTCCAGCCACGTGTCTTGCCATGTGTCAGACATCAGCCTTTCTTTAGTCAAATTATCCTTCTCTGGATGCCTTACTTTGGACATTTTTATGTCCTTAGGACTATAAACTTGTAACTTAATAAATCCTCTTTATAAAATCCAACCCATTTATACTATACTGTATTCCGGCATCATTAGGAACTAAAACAAACATCAATCCCCTCTTCCTTTGTTTTGCAAATCAAAAGTTATTATTATTTTGAGTTCTAACTTGGTAAAAAAAATTTTCAAAACTTCAGACTAAAAACCTTCTCCATATTTGATAAATCAATCTCTTCTGACAAAACCCAGTATTGTGTTTGCTGGCATGACTAAGCTATGCTTCTGGCATCATGATTTATTTTCCAACCATTCAAATTGTAATTTAGGCATCAGCAGTTGAAATCATGATCAAAAGTGAAAAGGCACCTAGAGCTCTCAGGCAGCCATGGTAATTCTGTACATTACTAAACTGCTCAGTAATATCCAGACCAACAATCCTGTCACCACCTACAAGTCCAATGATCTTAAATGCTCCTCACAGAAAGAGAAAGTCACTTGCCAGTAAATGACACATCCATCATTCAGCTATGTGTCAGTAAGACATTATGAAAAGGTCATCTTCTAGAGTTTAGCAGAAACTCTCGGGTGAAAATTAATTATTTAGCTACCTGCCTATTTCCTAAGATAAAGTGACTACTCATATGGGCTTGGATGAAAAGTCCTACTCCTAGACAAAGATATACAACACATTTACCAAAATGACCTCCGATCTTTTCTAGCTTGTGTTTCTGGTTTAAGATGATACATCTCCTATTTCACAGTAAATGTTTCCTTTTCTTTATTTATGCCTGTGCTTGGCTGTGGTTGGTAAAATTGGTTTAGAGACATCTCTAAGCACATTATACCTCAGGCTGCTGTGGCTAATGATCTCCTGCTAATGGTGATCTGGAAGATTATGGCAACCTGTTGTTCTCTCAGCATGGTGGCTTCTAAACACTCTTTTCCTATCCATCATTTTGAAAGGTATGCCTGATAGTTGGGTGACCCACTAAAAATAAACTGATACTGGGAGTTCATGGTTAATGACTCATAAGTTACAGTGTATGAAATCCAGTATCTAAGGTCTGAGACTGATAGAGCAGGAGGACATAAGGTCATTAAAAAAGACAGCAACTTTTGTTTTGTTCTTCCTTATACAATCATTGTTTACAATACATTTCTAGAAATATCACTGAGTATATATATTTAAAAAGAATGGTGATTGTTTTGTTATCATCATAATTCTAGATTAGAAGTTTTAAATTTCAAGAACAGCTGGCTGATGAAATTCCACTGATGTATAATTGAATCATTGCCCCTACATTATCTTAGGTTCAGAAATGAGATACTTCACACTGGGCTTTATAACTAAATTTCTGTTTTTTAAGCAGTGAATATGCATCAGGTATCAAATGCTTTAATTGTATTATAGTTTCAACAATACTATGAGAGTTGCATACTATGACTGCTACTACATGACAAAAAAAAGTGTGGACTATAGTCTAGTGGTGAAATAGAGTTTCAAATTTAGCTTTTCAGTTGACTTGAAAACTATGGGTTAATTCTGACATAGATGATAATTGTCCTTGAGTCCACCAGTTGTTTGTTTTCTGTATCTCTCATCATACTCTAGCCCAAGTAATGACACCTCTATTCTAAGGATGCATTTATTTCACTCAACACTCATGCTGTTTCTTCTTTCCTTCTTATCAAACCTACACTAGACTAAACACTCTTCCAAGAGGTATCAGTTTATTATGGAAGGAGTAACCATATGACCTGAAGAATTAAAATATAATATTAGAAGTCCAGCCATTGTTAAGCCAGTGTAGCAGGTAACAAACTATGGTGAGAGAGACTTTCTTTGAGTCCATTAAATGATTTTTAAATAGACTGCCATCTGGTTGGGATGCAAATCAGATTTAAGATACCACAATACTATCTCTTTGATAAGGATTTTTTAGGAACACTATTTGTAGCATTAGGAAAACTGGGATCCAACTGGAAGAAACCATAACTATCTGATCTTGGTTTCATGTCTGCGTTGTTGGAAATTAACTTGAGGGACTAAAAGTTAAACACAGAGAAGCGACACATTTGAAAATACAACTGGAAAATTCCATTTCCCGATTTGCAAGGATTTGGATGATATATGATCTTCAGTAAAAATGGGTAAGGCAGGGCAACATGGTGGTTAGAGAATAAATCTATGGTTTGAAAATAAAAGGATGGATGTGGAATCGAAAGAGCAAATCCTGACAAAGGATATTAAACCAAACTTTAGGATATGAGCTACAAGTGCTCAGATGCAGACTGCACAGGCTGAGAGTTAAATTTAATCATTGATGTTAGCCAAGAAGGCATAGAACAGAATCATGGTAAAAGTATATGGTTACATGAATCAGCATTCAGAGGCATGAAGGATAGACAAGCAGTGCAGAAGTAAAATTCTGCACCAGTGTAAAAGATTCAGGACACTGGCAAGGCAAGGGGAAATGTAGAGGATATAGACTAGAAAACCACCAACTTAAAATTCTGTATCCAACAAAATTATACTTCAAAAGTGAAGATGAAGTGAAGACATTCCCAAACAAAAACTGAAGGATTTCATCACCACTAAATGTGCTCCACAATAAATGTTGAAATAAGTTCTTCAGACAGAAGTAAAATTACATAGGTCAGAAACTTGGATCTACACGAAAGAAGACCACGGGTGATAGAATAAATTAGGGTAAATAAAATAGCTTATTTTTATGTTTCTTAACTGATTTAAGCTGTCAACTATTTAAATTAGTAACAATGTATTTGGTGATTATAGCATATGGATAAGTGATATGAATAAGAGTAACGTCACAAGGGACAGAAGGGGAAAATTAGGTATACTATGTTATAAAGTATCCACACTACACATGAAGTGGTATAGTGTTATCTGAAGTTGGAATAAGATTAGATAAAAATATATATTTCATAAGTCCTTTGAGTAGATACCTAGCAATGGTATCGCTGGGTCGTATGGCAATTCTATATTCAGCTTTTTGTGGAACCGCCAAACTGCCTTCCACAGTGGAAACAGGGTAAAATAATGGGTAATTGGAGCTGAAGGGATATAAACTGTGCAACAGGACTAGATACAAAAACTCAAAAATGGACAGCACAATAATACCTAATTGTAAAGTAATCATGTTAAAACACTGAATGAAGCTGCATCTGAGCTATAGGTTTTTTTTTTGTCTGTCTGTTTGTTTGTCTTTTTTTTTCTTTTTCCTTTTCTTTTTTTTACTATTATTATTTTTATTTTTTTCTCTATATTTACATTCTATATCTTTTTCTGTTGTTTTGCTAGTTCTTTTCCTAAATCGATGCAAATGTACTAAGAAATGATGATCATGCATCTATGTGATGATGTTAAGAATTACTGATTGCATATGTAGAATGGAATGATTTCTAAATGTTTTGTTAATTTCCTTTTTTTCTTTAATTAATAAATATATATATATATTTCAAACTCTAGAGAAATCAATAAAATGTTTTAAAAAGAAGTATAATTTATATGCTGAGAGGAATTAGAATGGAATCATATACATGCTCAATTCAAATCAGAGAAGGCAGAAAAGGAGGAGAAAATAAAAGAAACAAAAAACAAACACAACTATGGGAAAATGTGAAAACATGGTAGACATGTAATCAACTATTTCAATAAACACTTTAAATGGGAAAGGTCTAAAGACAGCAATTAAAGACAGAGATTACCAGGGTAGATTAAAAAATAAACACCAGGCCCACTTATATGCTGTCTACAAAAAATCTACCTTAAACATAAAGACTCAAAAAGGCTATAAGTAAAAACATAAAGAAAGATAAACTGTGCTAACATAAATCAAAAGAAAGCTGGAGAATTCCATTTCTGGGATGACAATGTGAGGAGCTCTGAGGACCTACTCCCCAGGGAAATAACCAGAACTAGTGAAAACTATAAAAAAGCATTTAAAGTATCTAGAAATTGTTCTAAAGACATGCAATAAATGATAAAATATTCATTCAAGAAAACTTAACAAAAACTCAGCAAGAACAGTGAGAGCATGGCATTTGAACCATGACTTGCTTCCTTCCTCCGAACTCTTCAAGCTCAGATTGAGGGAGGCTCTACTCCATGTGGTTGTAACCAAGAAGACGTGGTGCCCTCAGCCCTCAGCCTCCTTATCAATGGTTACTCTAGCTTATTGGGGTAGGCAGGCCACCATCATTTCTCATTTCCTCCAATTCCAAGTTGAAGAGGTCAAAGTTTTCATAACTAAGCCTAAGAGATGGGGATTTCCCTTCTTCCACCCAGGCAACAATCACAGGATGGGTGTTCTATCCCAGACATGGCAAACTGAGAATACTAGGGTCCTGACTGCTCGTAGTAATCAAGACCCACCCAGAATGGGTGGAGACACATTTCCCCCAATCCAACTTAGCAACCACTCTTGATTGGGTTACACCTCCAGAGAGGTGAGCTAATTACAGATTCAAACATGCAGTACTGAATAAGGATTATTCTGCCTTTACGAAATGGGATTTTGATTAAAACATGGCTTTCCTAGGGTCCATACATCCTTTCAAACCAGCACAAAGCCTATATCCAGGAAAACTATATTTCAAAAGTGAAGGTGGAATAAAATATTCCCAGTTACTAAAAAGCTAAGCAAATTCATTGCTAGTAGACCCATTTTATAAGAAATACCAAAGGAAGTTCTTCAGGTTGAAAACAAACAATCCCACATAGAAATATGAATCCATATAAAATCACTGGTAAAGGTAATTCTATATTTATAAAATATAGCATAAATGCATATTCCTTTTTCTTACTTCTCTGAGCTTATTTAGAAGGTAATTTTATAAATCATTATGTATATAGCTTCACTGTGGGGCCTATAACATATAAAAACATGATACATTTGACAATAACAGCACAAAGGAGGTGGGTTAGAGCAAAGTTGTACTGGCATAAGGAAATGATGATAGTGTATAACCCAAATCCACAGGAATACATAAAGAGAACCAAAAATGGTAAATAAATATATACTTGCATTTCTTTTTCCTCAGCTTCTTTAATAAACATATATTATATGAAATAATCATGAAAATGTATTGTTAGGGTTGTAACATATATAGATGCAATATGTATAAAAATAATAGTCCAAAAGAGGGGGAGAAAATAGAGCTATATACCATAACAGCTTCTACATCACACTGGAATCCAGTTAGCATAAATCTAAAGTTGATTCTGGTAAGTTAAGATGTATATGGTAAGCCATAAAACAACCACAGACAAAATAACTTTTAAAACAGTGAAAAAGTCATTGCAGAAATTAAAACACTGCACTAGAAAATATTTACTTAATGAAAACTAAAGAATAAAGGAATAATAGAGGGACAAAAAACATGAGGCATATAAAAAACAAAAATCAAAATGGCAGATGTAAATATAACTACATCAGTAATACATTATATTTGAATGGCTTAAGCAATCCAATCAAAAAGCACAGATTGTCAGACAAGACAAGAAAACAATATTGAAAATATCCTATCTAAAGAAACATCTTCTAGATTTAAAGATGCAAATACTTTCAAAGAGAAAGGATGAAAAAGGCATATTATGCAAACAACCATAAAAAAGCTGTTGTGGTTATCCTAACATCAGATAAAGTAGACTTCAAAAAAGTTACTAGAGACATAAAAAAGATAAATTTTATAGTGATAAAAGGGTCAATCCTTAAGAGAATAAAACAATTATAAACATATATGCACCCAAAAACAGAACCCCAAAACATGTATACCAAAAGCTGTCAGAATTGAGGAGATAAGTAGATAATTCAAAAATAATAGTTGGACATTTCAATACCCCACTGTCAATAACAGATAAAACTTCAAGGCAGAATATCAAAAATGAAACAGAAGACTTAAAGAACAATATACACAAACTAGACCTATAGACATATAAAGACACTCCACTTAGTGGCAGAATACACATTCTTCCCGAAAGGACATGGAACATTCTGCAGGACAGAATTTATGACTTGCCATAAGTGAAGCCTCAATAAATTTAAAATGATTAAAATCATACAAAATATGCTCACTAATCATAATGGAGTGAAATGAGAAATTAATAACAAAGAAATTAGAAAATTCACAAATATGTGGAAAATAAACAATATACTTCTAAGTGTATATTGGATCAAAGAAGAAATCTAAAAAGAAATAATAAAATACTTTGAGTTAATGAAAATGAAAACAATGTACCAAAATTTATGGAATGCAGGGAAGGCACTGCGCAGAGGGAAATTTATGGTAGTAAACACCTACATTAAGCAAGATCTTAAACCAACAAACTAACACTCCATCCTAAGACATTGGAAAAAGAAGAGAAAACTAAGCAACAAAAAGGAAGGAAATAATAAGCAGCAAAAATTAATGAGAGTATAGGAAGAAACAATAGAGAACATCAATGAAACCAAAAGTTGCTTCTTCAAAAACATCAACAAAGTTGACAAATGTTTAGCTATCTAGAGTGGCCAAAAAAAAAAAGGAGAGAACATTCAAATTATTAAAATTAGGAATAGAAGAGGATAGAAGAGGGGGTGTTACTACTGAACTTAAATAAAAAGGATTTAGGTAGATGATAGATAAATATATGTTGATATAGATATCTAATAAAAAGGACTATACAATCAACTACATTCCAAATAATAGATTATCTAAATAAAATGGACAAATTCTTAGAAAGACACAAACCACAAAAACTGACTCAAGAATTAACAGAAAATCTGAATACATCTAGAACAAGTAAAAAGGATTGAATTATTAATTTAAAAATTACCCACAAAGTGAAACCCTGGCCCTGATGAGTCACTGGTGAATTCTGAACATTTAGATGACAATTAATACCAATAAAACAATTCTGCACAAACTTTCAAAAGATAAAGATAATGAGTTAGAATGTTTCCTAACTCATTCTATGAGGCCATTATTACTCTGAATCTAAAAACAGACAAATACACCACAAAAAAGCAAACCACAGAACAACATCTCCTATGAATATAGATATAAAATACTAGCAAAATCAGTAGTGCAGCAGTAACTCAGTGGCAGAGTTCTTGCCTGCTATGCTGGAGACCCGGGTTCGATTTCCTGAGCCTGTCTGTGCCAAAAAAACAAAAACAAAAACAAAACAAAAAAACCTAGCAAAATACTTTAGGGAAGAAAATAAAATAAATAGCATCCAAATTGGGATGAAGAAGCAAAACTACCTCTATTTGCAGTACATGTGGTATTGTATATTAAAAATCATAAGGAACCCACCCAAAATAAATCTATTAAAATTAAGGAATCAGATCATCAAAGCTGTAGGATCCAAAATCAATATGCCAATCAACAATCCAAAATGGAAATTAGGAAAACAATTCCATTCTCAATAGCATCAAAAAGACTTGTAAGATACCAAATATGCTTAACTAGACCTGCATGCTCACTCAGTAGTGTAGAAAGTGAGCCTTCTTTACAAAAGATAGAACCCCAATTAAACATTGCCAAAAAGATACTCAATCTCTTAAATGTTGTACTCTTATCAACAGAAAAACAGCTGTTATTCATTGCCCTGGCCATCAAAAATAATACATCTTTCAAGGAAACAACCAGGTGGACCCAACAGCCAAAACCATACTTCGATCAATCAAGCCCCTTCTAAACCTAATTCCTGTATCCCTTAACTTGTCCCACGCACACTCTTATTCTCCAGTTAAGCAATAACAAGCCACCCAGCCCAGATTCACTCTTGGATCTGAAGGATGGTCACATCCTTCTTCCCCAGTCTCACCTGGCTAATGCCTTTCCTAGCCTGCCCACATCTAGCCTCTTGCAATTGATCCACTCTTGTATCCTTAAGCGTCTTGCCAAGTTTATTTCTTCCAGACCAGAAATTTTTCAAACCAAACCAATGCTGATGGGAGTATTCTCAGCCATTTCAACCACCCCTCCAGACTCCTTCCCTGTCAACTTAAATGTGATAGACATAAAGTACTATAACCCATCAGGCAGGGCCTACACCACACTGACACACCAGAAGCAGCCACAGAAAACAGACCATCATCCCTCAGAACCCCTTAAGATTAAAGGGCAAGAACTCTCTGAGGGTGAAATTGAGGCCAGCTAGCAAAGGGATCTGAGAGCAGAGAGAAGTCCTTGAGCAAGGACAGTTAGTCAAGGTCAAGAAGGCCCCTGTCCCCAAAGACACCATACCCAGGGGCTACCCACTTTTAGGAAACACTCAGCAGCAGTCAACCCATCTGGAGTCGACTCCCACTTGAATCATCTAAGGAAAAGGGTAAAGCCAACTGACCCATCCAAATGCACTATCTTCTACTAGGCACTTCCCTGGAGAGGAGGGGAGGAGAAAGCCCCCAAAAAGGAAAGGGTAGGGGTTGTGGATTAGGCAGGGTTCTTCAGAGAAACAGAACCAACAGGAAATTTCTGTGACTATGAGATTTATAAAGGTGTCTCACACAACTGTGGGAATGGAAGAGTCCAAAATCTGCAGGGCAGGCTGTGAAGCTGGCAGTTCTGATGAACGGTGTGGATGAATTCCACAGGAGAGGCTTGCTGGCTGAAGACGCAGTGAAAGAGTCTCTCTTCTTCCTTAAAAGTTTTCAACTGATTGACTTATTTCATTGGTGGGAGACTTGACTTAGTTGATCACAGATGTAATCAGCCACAGATGTAATCAACTGACTGATGATTTAATACACCAGCCTTCTGGTTTATCAACCAGCCACTAAATGCCCTTGTAGCAGTGGTCAGGCCAATGTTTGCCTGACCAGAAAATTGGGCACCATCACTTGGTCAAGTTGACACCAGAACCTAACTATCACAGGGAGTAACTAAAGCTATCTATATAAGCAAATGGCCCTACCTTGCCTATTGCCTGTCATCTTCCTCACCTCTGTCTTTGTGAGAGTAACCTGCAGGTCCTCTTACATGTGTTCCCAATGAATTTTCTATCTGATTAAAAAAAGACATGTAAAAGCTATACTCTGGAAAGCACAAAACATTGTTGAAAGGAATAAAAGATAACCCACATAAATGAAAAAGTATCCCACGTTCATGGTTTAAAAGACTTAATATTGTTAAGATGTCAATACTTGCCAAATTTATCTACAGTTTCAAAGCAATCCTCATCAAAATCCCAGTTGGCTTCTTTGGAAATTGACAAGATGCTTCCAGAATTCATTTGGAAATTCAAAGTACCAAGAATAATGAAAATAACCTTGAAAAAAGGACCAAATTGGACAACACACTCTTCCCAATGTCAAAATTAAGTACAAAGCTATAATAAGAAAGTATGGTGTTGGCATATGGATATACATTGGGATCAGTGAATTAGAATTGAGAGTCTGAAAATTAATCCTCAAATGTACAGTCACTTGCTTTTTGACAACAGTGTCAAGACAATTCAATGGGGAAAGAATAGTCTTTTCAACAGATGGTCCTGAGACAATTGGATACATACAGACATGCAAAAGAATGAAAATCGAAGCTTGCTTCACACCATATAAAAGTTTAACCAAAAATGGATAAAGACCTAAATTTGAGAGCTGGAAATGTAAAGCACTTAGATGAAAATATAGGTATTAATCTTCATGACCTGGATTAGGCTATGGTTTCCAAAATATGACATGTTTAAAATCACAAGTGACAAAAGAAAAAAAATAGCTTAATAGGACATCATCAAAATTAAAAACTTTTGTGCAAGAGACATCATCAGAAATTGAACAGACATCTCACAAAATGGAAAACTCATTTGGAAATCGCCCATTTGATAAAGGACTTGTATCTAGAACATATAAAAACTCTCACAACTTAACAATAAAAATGCAAACCACCTAATTAACAAATGAAGAGAGGATATAACTAGGCATTTGTCTAAGGATACACAAATGGCCAATAAACATACGAAAAGATGCTGGCTCAACATCATTAGCCATGAGGGAAATTCAAGTCAAACCTCAGTGTAATAATCACTTCACATCCATTAGGATGGTGGCTATAAGAAAAAAGACAGATGAAAGCAAGTGTTGGCAAAGAAGGACTGTAGAAATTGGATGCTCATTCACTGCTGGTGGAAATGTAAGAATGCAACTGCTTTGGAAAACCATCCAGCAGTTTCTCAAAAGGCTACACATAGAGTTACCATATAACTAATAAGAGTTGCCCTTTAAGCAACAATTCCACTCCTAGAATATATGTTCCCAAGAGAAATAGAAACTTATGTCCATGCAAAAACTTTTACACAAAGGTTTTTTACACAAAGGCCCATACCAGCATTATTAATAATAGCCAAAAGTAGAAACAACTCAAATGCCCACCAACTATGAATGGATAAATAAAATGTGGTATATTCTTTCAATGGCATATTATATGAAGCCATAGAAAGGAATGAAGTAGTGATAGATGCTGCAACATGTACAGAACTTGAAAACACCACCTAAGTGAAAGAAGTCAGTCATGCAAGACTACATGTTATATAATTCTATTTATATGATATATCCAGAATAGGAAAATCTATAGAGACCAAAATTAGATTAATGGTTGCCTAGAATAACAAGGTGGGGGGGAGGGGCTAGGAGCTAGGGGAACTGGGGTTAACAACTAAGTGGTACCAGGTTTCTTTTCAGAGTGATGAAAATATTCTAAAATTTATTGTGGTAATGGTTACATAACTTTGTGAACATAATAAAAGCCATTAAATTGTATACTTTAGGGCAGCATGATGGTGGTTCCGTGGCAGAATTCTTGCCTGCCATGCTGGAAACCAGGGTTTGATGCCTGGTGCCTGCCCAAGCCAAAAAAAATTGTAACCTTTAAATGGGTGAGTTGTAGGGTATGTGAATTATATCTCAAAAAAAACTGTTCAAAAATTTATATTTTGACTAGTGCATTTCTTCATATAACTTATGTAGACAGTTTGATTGAACACCGTAAGTACTTGGAATCTCAGGTAGGACATGAGATTTTGTTGGTTTGTCCAGAGTGATGCCCCAATGAATTCCAGAGTGATTTGATCAGTGAGTAGAAAAGTATTTGCAAAGTCCCCTTTGGGGAATGGTGAGAATGGGGAGAAATTCAACTTCCCCAAGTTAAATTCTTGATATTCTCACAAGCAGTGTGGACAACTAAAGTTTATAGGCTGAGCCCCCAGTCTTGGGGTTTGTTCATATGAAACTTAACCCCACAAAGTACAGGTCAAGTCTACTTAAAATTTAGGCCTAAGAGTCACCCCCAAGAGAACCTCTTTTGTTGCTCAGATGTGGCCTCTTTCTCCAGCCAACACAACAAGGAATCTCATCACCCTCCCCCTGTCTACATGGGACATGACTCCCAGGGGTATGGACCTTCCTGGAAACATGGGACAGAAATCCTAGAATGAGCTGAGACTCAGCATCAAGGGATTGAGAAAACCTTCTAGACCAAAAGGGGGAAGAGTGAAATGAGACAAAGTGTCAATGGCTGAGAGATTCCAAACAGAGTCGAGAGGTTATCCTGGAGGTCATTCTTATGCATTGAGTAGATATCACCTTGTTATTCAAGATGTAATGGAGAGGCTGGAAGAAACTGACTGAAAATGTAGAGCTGTGTTCCAGTAGCCACGTTTCTTGAGGATGACTGAATAATGATATAGCTTTCACAATGTGACTGTGTGATTGTGAAAACCTTGTGTCTGATGTTCCTTTTATCTACCTTGTCAACAGACCAGTAGAACATATGGACTAAAAATAAATAATAGGGGGAACAAATGTTAAAATAAATTTGGTTTGAAATGCTAGTGATCAGTGAAAGGGAGGGGTAAGGGGTATGGTAGGTATAATCTTTTTTTTCTGTTTTCATTTTATTTCTTTTTCTATTGTCTTTTTATTCCTTTTTCTGAATGGATGCAAATGTTCTAAGAAATGATGAATATGCAACTAAGTGATGATATTATGAATTACTGATTATGTATATTAATGTTTTATTTGGTTTGTTAAATTTTTTAAATTAACAAATTTTTAAAAAAGCTGTTCAAAAATCTTAAATAAAAGATATTATACTTTGCAATTAAAAAAAGGAAGAAAAATTTGGAGTAGTGAGATAAATTTCAGACAATGCAGACTTCTGAATGTGTATAATGATGAATGATAAAGAGAACAGTATATAATGATAAATGGGATCAATTTCTCAAGAAGATAAACAATTCTAAAACTGCACTTAATAAAAGAGCATTAAACATGCGGCAAGAACTGATAGAGCTGAAAAGAGAAGTAGAAACGTCCTCTATTTTATTTGGAGACCTAGCTTATGTAACGAGTAGATTAAGCAGGCAAAAATCAGCCAGAATATAGATGAGCTGAATTGCACTATCAATCAGTGTGATATAATTGACATTTACAGAATATTCCATCCAACAACAGCAGACTGTGAGTTCTCCTCAAGTTAGCATGGACCATTCACCAAGACAGACCACATGATAGGCCACAAAATACATTTTAAATGTAAATGATTAAAAAGTATTCAATCCTAAGGAACACAACACCATTACATTACAGAAAATTCTAAAAGGTTTCATGCACTCGGGTAACTTTCCAGAAACTACAACCTCCAGATGGGTCCCTGGACCAGATAGGTCCTGAGATGCAGAGGGCCCAACCTCTCCAGAACCTCAACTAGTTCTATCTCCCTATCCCATATTACCAACAGCCCCTTCCAACAGGAAAAAGTTAGAATGGGCATAGCCCTAAAGAGTGGGAGAAAGATCAAAGGTGATGGTGGAGTTACAGAGAGAAGGTAGGGTTTAACAAAGGAATATGATTGATGAATCATTATACTGATATTTCTTTTAGTCTCCAGTATCTTAGAGCACCTGGAAGTAAAAACCTAAAATTGTGGAATTGTAACCCATACCAAACTCTGAAATCTGTTCTACAACTACTTGTCACGATGTGCTTTGAAATTTACTGCTTTTTTGTACATATGTTATTTTTCACAAAAAAGAAATAAAAGTCAATTGTGATGATTTAAAAAAAAGCATTCAATATATTTTTTCAGACCACAATGGAATTATTCTAGCAATCAACAATAGAAAGATTGCTTGAAAATCCCCAAATATTTGGAAATTAAATAACAGACTTCTAAATACCCATAAGTCAGAGAGAAAGTCACAAGAAAAACTTTTAAATTGTTTGAGCTAAATGAAAATACAACTTGTCAAAATTTGTATGATGCAGTCAACAGTGATTAGTGAGAAATTTATAGCATTAAATGCTTATATCAGGAAAAGACAAATTTAAACTCAATTGAAAGATATTTGGATTTTTCTAAATAAAAAATAAATACAACAAAGAAAAATGTCACTGTTCATTTAGTCATTGATTTCATGGTAGTTACTGAATATCTGTTATATACCAGATAGTGTTCCTGGTGCTTGGGATACCAGAGTGAACAAAGTAGGGAAAAAAAAAGCCTTGCTCTAGCAATGCTTATATTCTAATTGAGACAGACAAACATTAAACAAGTAAAAGAGTTTGAAAAGAAAAAAGGATTTCAAACAGTCATGAGCGATGTGAAGAAAACAGAACTGGGTAATATGAAAAGGGATGGGAGAAAGGGTAACAGTCAGTGGGGCGAATAGGGCAGTTGTCTTCAGTATGTGACATTCAATGAAGACTTTCATGACAGTGTTCTGAAAAGCTATTATATTAGCCAGAGTTTAAATCCTTCTTTTCAATGTACTGAATTTTTTACACTTAGGAAATATTTTTGTCAAATATTTTCACATTCCACTTTATGAATATATGTCTATTATACTCATTGAAGTTTATACATATTTAACTACATTAGTTTGGGGCAAATGCTAAAAGCAAGAACTTTTACATTTGCTTAAGCAAATGTAGACATACATAAAATTAAGGAATGGATGTTTTTTTTAAAAATGAAAACCATTATTAGCATGAGAGAGGTATCTATTTTAACAACTTGAATTTTGACATTTTTACTACAACAAGGAAAAACTAGATGAGCTATATTCCAGATCTTTTATATTCAAGGAAAGAAAATGGTAAGGATAAAAAATGAGTTTGCCCCAAATTATATCGTTTAAAACTGTTTATCAGAGAAAGATCCCTTGACAAATCAATATAATCAAACTTAAAAGCAAGATTAAACTATCATTTCTGGTTTCTGAAATTCCACTTGATGCCTGTGAGAACAAATCTATGCACAGTATATTGCTTCATCCTGCATGGACAAAACCAATAATAACTAAATAGTTGGACATACAAGAAGTATCTTTATATATGAATTTTCCTACACTAGCTATATTGTTGCTAGTCTCTGTAATTCAAATATGCCACTTAACAATTGTTTTTTTCCCTGGCATCTTAGAGGAGTAATGCACAAAGACTGATCTCTAACCCACAACTGTGATCTCTCTTTACATCACATATAATTCTAAGCATTTCATACGAGAGCCACATTATTGCTAATGGCTGATATAAACTGACCTAATCTAGCAGGCCACACTACCAGCTGAACAACTTCAACCACAAATGCGCTGGTTTGAAAGGATGTATGCCCCCTAGAAAAGCCATGTTTTAACCAAAATTCCACTTCGTAAAGGCAGAATAATCCCTATTCAATGCTGTATGTAATTAGATCATCTCCCTGGAGATGTAACCAAATCAAGAGTGGTTGTTAAACTGGATTAGGTGATGACATGTCTCCACCCATTTGGATGGGTCTTGATTAGTTTCTGAACTCCTATAAAAGAGGAAACATTTTGGAGAAAGGGAGATTCAGAGAGAGCAGAGCATAAGGACATAGCCATGAGAAGCAGAGTCCACCAGCCAGCAACCTTTGGAGAAGAAGGAAAATGCCTCCCGGGGAGCTTCATGAAACAGGAAGCCAGGAGAATAAGCTAGCAGGTGATGCTGTGTTCACCATGTGCCCATCCAGATGAGAGAGGAACCCTGACCATGTTCACCATGTGCCTTTCCAGATGACAGAGAAACTGACTGTGTTTGCCATGCTCCCTTCCACTTGAGAGAGAAACCCTGAACTTCATCGGCCTTCTTGAAACAAGGTTTCTTTCCCTGGATGGATATCTTTGACTGGACATTTCTATAGACTTGTTTTAATTGGGACATATTCTTGGCATTAGAACTGTAAACTAGCAAATTATTAAATTCTCCCTTGTAAAAACCATTCTGTTTCTGATATATTGCCTTCCGGCAGCTAGCAAACTAGAACAACAAATGAGCATGTTGCACGAGACCAACTCCGACATTCTGCACTTCAATGTTATTTTGTTCAACACTGTTCTTTCAGAAATTCTTAGTTGTGTTAATATTCCTTTCTCAGTCTATGGGCACCTCAAGCCTTGTACACCTCAGCCTGAGCTTTCACAGTGATAAGTCTGCTATCCGTTGCATTCAGTAGATATGTAGTTCTGAACACATCCCGAATCATTGTATTCCTTATCTCCAGGTCTAACTTATTCATTTCTAATTACTGTATTCAGTTTGACCTACTTTTTTATTCATCTCCCCAGTCAAGTGGCCAAATCATGCCATGCTTTTGCTTCTCTATTCTCTCATCCCACCTTTATCTGACTATGTGGGGCCACCTGGACTCCTCATTTCCTGCCTGCATTGTTCTAGCATTCCCACATCGAGAATACAGGCAGCACTCTGTGCAAAAAGAATAGAATTTTGACACCATTACCACATAGTCTCTATTTCCAGGCCAGAATAACTCGTGTTTTCCAACTTGTCAAAACTGCATGCTATTAATTACTATAGATGACAGCTTTTGTATGAGCTTCATTATAATACTGGCAGCTCTATTATTCACCACTATATACCATATTATGGTCTCACTTTAAATGGGTCCTGAGATTAAATGCATACACATAAAAATTAATTGAGGGAGGGTTATCAGATTGAAATTATTCTACTAGGTTAACTTTAGTCTTAAATCACAGTCTGTTTTTCTATTATATACCAGTGTGGTATACTCGGTTGAATATTATATAGGTATAAATCTAAATAAAGCTGAAGTTTATTTGGATTTGAGTGAGTTGTCATTTGTGCTTATGTATACTTATGAAGAAGGGTAATGATTAGTTTCATAGTTTGAGCATTTCTAACTTAGGAAATTTGACCAACTGATAGAGAAAAAAAAAAACATTTTTTTTCCAAATGGCCATTTGTACCTATCAGAAATTCCACATCTAATTTCATTAGATAGAGGTGACTGAAATAATTAACACAGCTCTTCATTACAAGAGATCTAATAGGACAGAATGAGAAATACGGTTTTGTGAAAAAAACTTCAATCAATTTGATATTAACTCAGTTTTTACCCCTCAAAAAAAAGTTTGGTTATTAGGCTTCTGTCCTCATCACTTTTCCATTTTACCTGCATACCAACCTCTGGACATCTAGTGGGACATATTAACATCCACAAGCCTGCTACATTTACTGGAGGACTTTAAATTTGTTATAGTGTAACACTGTTACAAAGAAAATAAGACTTTGAGACTAGTTCCCTTGGCCTCTGCCCAGCTGCTATTGGGTACTTTTCCCTCACATTCATTCATTTATTGCCCCTCATTACTGAGAATTGTACATTATGTTCAATCCAATGAGGAGCACTCTACCTTCATCTTACTCCACTTGTCAGATCTATTCAATACATCTTATTGCATCTTCTCAAATTGCTCTGGCTTCCACAAAATCACTGTCAGTTTTCTCCTATCTGACTTTTCTTGCATGTCAGCTCCCTTTGCCAAATCCTGAATGTTGGAGCATTCCAGGGCTCCATCCTATCACCTCTACTTTTTTCTATCTATTCACACTCAGCTTGAGTGATCTCATCCAGGTAAATGGTTTTAAATATCATTTACATGCCAATGACTCTTTCCATTTAGATAATCCAGTCCTGAGCTGTCTGCCCACTGAGCTGTCTACAGACTACTTGAAAAATCAAGTTGACTTTTCAACAGGTATCTCAAACTTAAACTGTCCTCTCCCTCCCCTAAATGGCCTCATCACAGAAAATAGCTCTACTATAAAACAAGTTCCTCCAAAATTTTAGAAGTAATACATGACTCAATTATATTTTTCATCCCCCATATCCAGTCCATAATCAGGTGCTCTTTGGTTCTACTTCCAAGCTGTAACCCAAACCAGTCTTTATCTCTCTATCTTCTACTTATGACCTGTAGTCACAGTCATCTCTTAATAGGATGCTTTATCCATAGCCCAAAACAATCTCAACTCCATTAATCCTTCCATTAACTCTCTTTCCATGGTTTTGTATTACACTAGGACTAAAATGAAAATTCCAAGTACAAGACCCCAGCTAATCCTCCAACATTTCCTTCCACTTCATTCCTTTTCCCCAACACATCACTGCTCTCCAGCCATTGAAAATTCCATTGTTTGCTTCACCATATATACTAACTGGTTAACATGTTCCAGCCATAATGGTGTTCTTTCTATTTACTAAATGTGTCCTATTTGTTCTTACCACATTTTTTTGCATTCATGATTCCTTCTATTTGGAATACATGCATCCCCATTTTTCAGATAACAGTTTTTTTTTTTTTTGTAGCCAAGTCTCAACTCAAATGTTACCTCCTTAGAGAGACCTCTCCTAACCAACTTATCTGAACTAGCTTGGCCAATCACTGCCATGCTATGTTGTATTATTTTATTTATAACAGAGAGCATTTTCAGAAATTGTCTCATTTATTTAATGTAGGTTAACACTCCACAAGAAAGGCACCTACCATCTATCCCCAGTGCCTAGAACAGCAGGTAGTACTGTTTTGAGAGCAGATAACTAAAAAAACTCACAGGTTGAATGGGTGTTAGATAAACACATAATTACATCTTCTGTATTTTGAAGACAACATACTCTCATGTATTTTCATAAATACTCAGCATGTTCTGGTTAAATTAAACACACTACAAATCATCACTATTAAAGCAAATAACTACAAGACCCCAAGAAGAGTTTGTGTAACCAGGTATAGAGAATAGATTTTATCTTTTCATTTGTATGCCTCAAAATATTTTCTCCAAAAACAGGAATCTTTTTGAAAAGTTAATATCTCTATAATGGCTTAGCAGGCTATTCAGGGGCAAACAACAAAAAACAAATAAAAGCATTCTTCTCTTTGATTCCAGAATGCTAAGGAAGGGCAGCAATAATAGAGAAATAAATACCTTCTTCCTTCCACAAATAGTAATTTCAAAAGGTAATGTAACCTTTTTGGTTACAAAGCATTATATAAATTTTACAAACCTCTTATTTAGACCCACATTGTAGCATATAATAATCAAACTGTCAAATGCCAAAGATAAAGCTAGAATTCTGAAAGCCACAAGTAAGAAGCAATGCATCATGTATGAGGAGCCCGAATAAGCACAAATGCCAAATTCTTATCAGAAACAATGGGGGCAAGAAGGCAGTGGGATGCCATATTTGTGGGATGACATATTTAAAGTGATGACAGAAAAAATTGCCAACCAGGAATTCTATATTTGGCAAAACTTCTCTCAAAAATGAGGGAGCAACAAAGACATTTCCAGATAAGCAAAAGCTGAGAAAGTTTATCACCACTAGATCTGTCCACTTACAAGAGATGCGAAAGGGAGTTCTGCAAGTTGAAAGAAAAGGTCAATGGATAATAGATGCATGAAAAGAATAAAGATCTCCAGTGAGGGCAACAGCATGGGTAAATATTAATGCCAGCACTATTGATTTTGGGTTTGCAATGCTACTTTTTATTTCCTACAGGTCTAGAAGGCAAATGCACAAATTACAATGATAACTCAGTGATTTGGAACCCACAATGCATATACACATACCTTCTGCCAGGAGACTACATAATTGGTGGAGAGACAGAGGAGTATAGGAAGATAGTTTATGTGTTCTATTGACGTTAAGTTTGTATGAAAGCAAGATGGTTATCGATCCAGAAGGTTACATTTAAGCTCCATGGTAACTACGAAGAAAATATGTGAGATATGCAAGCTCACAGAGACAAAAAGTAAAGAGTACAGGTTGGCAGGGGTGGGACTGGGAAACGGAGAGTTGGTGCATAATGGGCATAGGGTTTCTGTTTGAGGAGTAGGGGGAGCTTTAGTAATAGAAGGTGGTGAGTGTACCGCAATATTGTGAATGTGATTAATCCCATTGAATGGCATGTTTGGGAGTGACTGAGATGGGAAAGTGTATATGGATCCACAATTTTTTTAAAAAGAGAAATAAAAGAGATGATGGCAGTTAAAGACAATTTAGGATTCTTGACGGTATCTAGCAAAGGAGGAGAAAAGGCTCAAAGGGACATTATTGAGACATATGAAAAAGTTGGAGTATAGACTATAAACTTCATATCAATGCTAAATATCTTGAAGTCCATAACTGTACTTAAGGTGGTTAAATAAATAGATATCCTTGTTCATAGGAAATGTCCATGGCTGAATTAAGTGTTAAAGGAGCAGGATGTATATAATCTATACTCAATTGTTCAGAAAATGGATTGATGACAGAGAGATGGACAGACAGATAATTGCATATATAGCTAGACAGAATGATATGGGAAATGAGGCAAAATGTTCAAATTGATGGATCTGGGTATCTCGGTGGTGGGGGTGTTGGGGTACTCTGTATGGGGTTCATATCATTTTTGCAACCATTCCATAAGTTTGAAAGTATTTCAAAATGTAAAGGTTATTTTTAAAACTCACATTTACATGGTGTCAATGAACATTTTGTTTTTCACAATTACAAACAATTTGTTTTTCATAAAATATAATTTAACTTTTCGCATTTCAAAGCACAAACATCTTACTACTTATCCCAATATCAAGTATCAGATTGTATAATGTGTTATCATATACTCATATAGCACACATACAGAATATATAAAGTATCTGTACAAAGTATAAGGACATGTATTTTCACCAATATATATAGGATAGCAGGTTTTCATTAAGTCCTCATACATCTCCTCTTTCTTAAGCTTGCGATTCCCAGAGATGTAGGCATCAAAATTAAATTAATCATGGGTTTGGCTGAGTTGTAATAATTTGTTACTGAACACTAATTACATATGGTGTGGTATAACCACACAGCAGCATGAACTAAGTGCCCCCATTTAAAACTTACCTGAACAGCATCTAAAGGTTTCCCTTAATTCAAAACATCTGGTTATAACAGTTTTCCCCCTGGTCTTGAACTCTTCCTCCAGGTTTCTTCACAACAGAGATTTGCTGATTTGAGCAACGTTGCCCAATGGGATTTTTCAACCTCCTCCTTGTAATTCTCAACTGATTGTTGTCTGAGCCAAAGTGGTTTGATTTTAAGGCAATAAATGCTCAGTGGCAAAGTGTGGCTTCAGGCACAGAAAGGAAAGATGAGAAGACACAGGTCACTATTTTGCCCTCCTGTGGAACTTGACACTGCCTGAGAAGCTTTCCCTACTGTAGGTTCTCAGTTATCCCTCTGCTTGGGGCCCTTCTCCTACTTTCCACCTCCTGAAGAGTTTTCCCCCCCAAGTTGTTAGGCATCACCAGAAGATTTGTAGGAAATATAATATGACATAAAGAAGCTTTCCAGGAAACCTTACAATCACACATAAAAGGTATCAATATGATTCTATTTTGTCCACTTATTAAACTTAAGATTGTAAACTATATATCAAATTTAGGATGAATAAAAGAAATAATGGCCTGCATCTATGAAGATAAAAGAAAATTACCCTTAATTAAATTTCCCCTTATTTATACTGGGCATGGCTTCTTCAAGGTAGGATGATATGACATCAGACAATGAGTTCAAAACCTACAGAGGAGTCATTTTTTAAGTCATAAAGGAAAAATTGGGGGAAGCATAAATAACACAAAGCTAAAACCAAAGAATGCAACCACAATGTAAAATAACTGCACAAAGGAAATTCATTATATGCAAGTTTCTATGTGAGGCAACAATTTAGTCATGCACATGTTCTTGTCTAATTCAGAATATGCCAACAGTGTAATCACTCAGGTGTGATCATAAGAAAGAAAATGTGATAAATACTATTCTGTACCTACCAGCTGTAATTCAGAACAGAAACACTACATTGAAATGGAATTCAATACTACAGACAGGTAAAGCACAAGGGGATACACAGCCATCAATTGCTTACTAACTCCCTGTTAGACATAAAGTATGGTTTAGGAGTAAGAACAATATTATGTAGCATTTGAGAAGGCGCCATAGGCAAACCAAAGCCTGAACCTTATCATTGGAGAACTAGTGATTTCAAATGGAAAAAAATTCCCTTAAACATACTAGGTACTGAAGGGAAGGGTGGAGCCACTTAAACTATCAAACCAACCCAAAGAAGCAAAATTACAGTTCTATCAACCCCATACATGCTGCAGAATGAAACTCTCTCTGATTAGCTTCTGTAGATTGTCTCATCTCAAACAATTAAAGCTAGTTGCATAAAAATTGTCTCATTCAGAACATGCTTTGAGAGGGTTTACAAGATCCCAATGGAGCTTCCAAACTTACTTTATTTTCTTAATTGAAAACTTAGAAGGTAATAACCTCCTCTCAATTCACAGAAAGCCGGAAACCCTAGGATACAAAGTACTTTCCAAAGAAATTTAAAATAAAACTGTGTATCATTAAAAATTGAACAAAACAAACCAAGCAGGTCTTTCAAAGAAGTGAAAACATACCTTTGAAACAAACAGTAAGTCACCACCATTCATTGCAGAGCAGCATGTCAGTTACAGAGTGGCAGAATGAGTGTGTAAATTGCCAAATTGAACTAATTCATGTTCTGAATGAAAATAAAACACCCTCAATGTTGTAGGCCACATCTATTCACCAACATCCCCAGGGTTTGCAGTGATCTGCCTTGGGAGACACCAGAACATTGAGCAGCTTCTTTGACTCACTCCCAGCTCCTCCCAGGCCCCTTCCATGCAAGATTCCTTTTTTTTCTATGCAGCCCTCCTTCATCGGATGTCCTACATATATATACACAAACACCCAAAACTCCAAGGGTAAGAAGGAGGAAAAACTGCACAATTCTAATTATAGTAGCATAATTGACAAACTGCCATTTGGAGCAAAAGAGGAAAGGTCATCTCAGATCTGCTTCCCAGGGTAGCTGCAGGACTTCTGACTTCAGCTACTACAATTCAGGCATGGAAATATATACAATAACCATGAATGGGTGGGTCATCCTAACAGTGAAAGATAAAACTCTAATCCCTGCTTTCCAGAGAACTGCTAACTTTCCAGTAAAATTATTCATTTCATGTCAGTTAAATTTATTCATTTGCTCATGTAACAATTTGTCACTGAATGCTATGTGCAGGGCACTGGGTGTAGTCTTATAAAAATTACGAAGTTAAACTATTTCTGGTATCAAAGAAGAGTTATGGCATGCACATAAGTAGCCAGGGAAAAAAACAGTGTGGTGATGAGATTCATCAGTGTACTTAAATCTGGCAATCAAATACAAATATGCATTGAGCACTAATTATGCAATGACTCTTTTAAGCACCATGATTCTCAAAGACATATACATAAACATGTGTAAGATTTGTACACTCAATGAGCTTCTACTATTTAGTTGGGTAAATAAAATACAGATGTTAAAAAACACAGCAATCATACATTCTAATTGTTTTTGAATCTTTGGCACCTGGCCTATAGTAGTTTCTTGATGAATCTGTTTTGTGAATGGATAGTTAGCAGTGAGTATGTGTGTGTGTGTGTTTCTGTATGTGTGTGTGTAGGTATATATAGATCATGTGTTAGCATTATGGGTTTTTTGTTTTTTAGCATTATGTTTTAAAAGAAGTCTGTCACTTTGTTTTGCTGAAATGAGCAAGGGAAGACCAACTACTGTGGTCCTCTACTATAAGGCACATAAAGAAACTTGAAAGAACAGTGAAGAGGAAAAACTGGCTTTAGGAAGATACTCTGCAGGATAGATCTACTACAGGAGAGGTTGTGGCCCCAAAACTGAGATTTTTAACTTCATTTGCCAAGGGGGCCAGTCTCAACACCACCCACTAAATCTCGACCATTGTGAAAATCCAATATGTGTTTGACTGGGAAAGCAGACTAGCAATTCATCATTAGCAATCAATTCTCAACAGAATTTTTAATTTAAGAAGCTGGAATGTCCTTTCAATCAAACCCATGCCCTCCTTTCTACTACTCCTGCTGTGTCCTAAATTCATGACTTTCTTCACCACATTTCCCACCCTATGGGCTCAGAGCACTTTTCAATCCATCTGATCAGGCTACTCCAGCTATGCTCCCTGCTTAAATGTATCCAGTGGTTTCTGATTTCCTACAAGGCTAAATTCACTTTTTTTTTTGGTCAGAACATACAAAGCCCTTTGTGATCTGGCTCCCACTGACCTTTTTCAACTTTTGCTCCTTAAACATTCCCTTCTCTTTACACTCCTACTGTGCTCCAATATACTTGTAACCTCCACCATATTAAACTCTTTCATGTGAAAGCTGCTCTAACATACCTCTGTGATAGATAGAATGCCCCACATGCACCCCTCCTGCAAAGATTTCCACATGCCAATCCCCACACCTTGTGAACATGTTACCTTACATAGCAAAACAACTTTTCCAATGGGATTAAGTTAAAGACCTTGAAATGGAGAGATTATCTCAGTTTAGCTGGGTGGACCAGATATAATCACAAAGATCCTCTTAAGAGGGAGGGGGATCAGTGTCAGAGAAAGACAGGTGGGAATGCAAGCCCAGGTTAGAGATAGAGATTGGAAGATGTTATGCAGCTGGTTTGGAGATGGAGGAAGGGACCACAAGCCAAGGAATGCAGGTGGCTTGTAGAAGCTGGGAAGTTAGGGAAATGGATTCTTCCCTAGAGCATTCCTGAAGGAAGACAGCCCTGACACCACTTTGATTTTAGAATTTCTCACTTCCAGAAGCATAAGATCATAAATTTGTGTTGTTTCAAGCTAGTAAATGTGTGCAGGAATAGGAAACACCTCTAAATGCCTTGTATCACTTGTTTTTTAGCAAGGCCTTTATAACAGCGGAGATCATAGAGTATTCACCTTTTTTTTATTCCCCATAGAATTCAGGCCTAATGCTTGTCTATAATATGTCTCATGCTTTGTTCAAGAATATTTACTAATTATAAAAGTGCAACTAGAATTGACAATATAAAAGCACAATTACTAGAGAAACACCAGTTGCAAAGATATGAGAGATAACATGGGTTTTATGATGTGAAAAAGCATGCAGCCGCAAAATAAGCATGCTATATGTTTCCAGAAAAAACACTAAAGTTATGGGGGAACTATATAAACCACTTTCAGAATAGTAATCATGGATATGAATAATTAAGAATGAGGTGATCAAACCTATCCAAGACAAATCAATTGCTCTGTTTCTTTTGCAATTTCCTATAATTTTGTTTTTCTAAATAAAGAATCCAAAAGACAAATCTCTACAAACAGTAAACATTTTAATCTATTTTAAACTCAGGCATAGCTGATATCAGTCAATGTTACTGGGCACTTAGTACAGTAAGAATCCGATAAATACCTGTTAACACTTGTATAAAGCACCTACTATTTTGTCCCTTGGGAAATGAAGAAGCTTCCAAGAGACAGTAGATTGGAAATACATGAAACTCTAAAAGAAACAAGCATAAATGAGTATTGCATGTATACATAACATATAAGAACTCATGACTGGAAAGAGTTGGAGATTTTCTCCAACTTTGCAAAGACAGTTACTAGTTGTATATACATGCATCTGTATATGTGTGTGTTATATGCCTTTTAGTTGAAAAAAGTATCAATAATAGCTAAGATGCTTTTGGAATGTTTCATTTTTAAAAAACAAGCAAACATTGTTGTTCAAGACTGTCTCCCCAACTTAGACCTTATTGTTTGGGATATGCAGGTAAGTGCAATTGCTCATTCAAGGTAACTGCTGCCTGCTGACCAGGGCTTTCTATCAGTTTGACTATCATCAGGCACTGCTGCCTCCGATACCACGCCCCTAGACTAACAGGAAACCCAAGCCCTAAAGCACAGACCCATACTCATATCTTCCTCAATTTCACATTCCTACTAGCAGTGAACTTATTTCTATCAGTGAACAACTGAAAAATATTTAATGCCTTTCTCCTTTTGACTCACAAATCTAATGACAGACTTTAATGGAAGCAACATGTTAAAACAAATAATATTTTAAAATACACTATAATATGAATATAGTTCTCTACGTAATTTGAACTCTGGTAATACATGGATAATAATAAATATATACTTTCTTCTTTCTTAAAAAAACTCAGTGAAAATTTTGCTTTTAAAAAAAAGTCAAAAACATAACAGTAGAAACCTGTACATTTTCTTAAAACCTAAGGCACTAAATTAAATGTTTGGAAAATGTTACTATCAATTAAAATAATCTCTGAACAATAATTTCTTTGAGGTTTTCTTTGCATGCTTATTTTTTCTCTGCTTCCTGTATTTATAACTGCATTTTGAT
The DNA here is from genome assembly GCF_023851605.1 of Tamandua tetradactyla. Classification (NCBI taxonomy): domain Eukaryota; kingdom Metazoa; phylum Chordata; class Mammalia; order Pilosa; family Myrmecophagidae; genus Tamandua; species Tamandua tetradactyla. The sequence goes on along the minus strand of NC_135330.1, from coordinate 97,213,619 downwards.
CAATGCTGAAAAGCCACCAGATGGCATTGGAGAGTCCAATTCCTTTATCGACTATATATATAGGAAAAACCAAAGAATCCTTTTTGCAAGTTTAAAGTTTTTGTCCTTTACTCTGACACGACTATTTCATTCAACAAAAAAATATCAATTCACCAGAGTATTGAAATCTTTTCTCATCATTAATACAAAGATTTGTATTTTGTCATTCACAGCTTCATCATATTTCTGTCGTGTGAAATAGAGAGTAATTGGAATATGCTTTCAGAGACCAAAGTAAAATGCCAACAGCAGAGCTTTACTGAAATCAAGGTAACAATATTCACTGGGAAACATTTCAGTACAGTTAGTAAAATATTAATGAGAACTGAATAGTGTTTAGTGTACCCATAAGAAGCTCACTGGTACTTAAAAAAAATGTTTAGAGATAACCCTCAGAGATCTTAAAACTCTGCAGAGTCATCTATTGCCCTTTCCTTCAGACATTTTCCATGCAATGCAGCATTCTAGATGTCTTAAGAAACTACAATTCTACAAAAGGAAATTTGCCTTAAACAAGCAAAAATAGACTAAAACACAGGTTAGTATTTTGATCTGCCAAACCCTATTTCACTTAGACATGTCGCCACCTGCAAAGGAAAGTGTCTTTATTTCTAGTTTAGCATTGTAACTATATAGAACTTAAAATCACATTTTTTTTCTAATCAAACCTCTGTTTTAATCTGTTAACATCCTCTGCTCTGTGGTGTTAGAACAAATGGTAAAGGTTAAAGTTAAAGATAGCCAGAGTTGGCCCTCAAATACCCTGGTCATCTGCACGCAGGTGATCAATTTGCAAATATGTAAAATATGTTACAGAAAAGAACTATCAATTTCTATTCTGAGTATGCACCACGGCTGCTCAATAAATACTGTGAAATTAACAAATGGATCAACTATTTCTACTAAAGATGTTGCAGTTCAAAACTTATACTTATGAAAAAGGAAACTGAGGACCTGCAAGTTTCAGAGACTTGTCCAAATCAACAAGGCTCAGCTGGATTGCATAATCCTCATCAGAACAAACACTGCCTCTTTGGGAAAAATGACTGAGAGCACATCTTTTTAGTGGTTGTCATTGTAGACAAAAGTTTGCATGTCAATATTACCTGTCTGTAGAATTGTCCTGCCAACTTATCATCATCAACATGAGGATTAACCATGACAAATTTTAATGCACTCATAAGCCACCTATTTATCTGTTTGTGTGAACTAAGGGAATGAAAATTAAATCTTTATTTCCCTACCTTGAGGGGGTTAGTCTATAGCAAACATATTTCAAAGTCAGGTAAAACAATTTTTGATTGGAGAAAATTCTATAGTGTTTTATAGTACAATTCTTTCCAAACATGGATGACTAAGCATATTACACTTGTTTTTACCTAAATATAAGAAATAGAATTTCTAAAGAGTTAAGCAAACAAATGGAAAGCAGCCCTTTTAAAATACCAATATTGTATTATATATAAAAAAATAAATCTGACATTGCCTTCTTTCAGGCGTCTCTCCTCCTGAATTTTGATTTAATGACCTATTTTTATTTATCTGACTCAGCTGTTCTCAGAATTTAACAGTATCACCCTTTCATTTTGACATTTTGCCTCCTCCTGGTTTCCTTTCTTCCTCTCTGAACTTTCATTTAGTCTCTTTCCTTGACTGCCTACTCTTTCTTTGCCAACTTTTTTTCAAGGCTGATGTTTCACAAGGCCCTTGATATTCTTCTATTCATTTTTCCTTTACATCTTCTCTATCTGCATGCTGCTCCTCAGTGATCGCAATCCCTACCCTGCTCCTAATATGTAGATAACTTCAAAATCCATATGTCTCGACTTGATTTTTATTCCAACCTTCAGAGCAGTAAGTCCACCAGCTCAATATTTCCAATGACTGTCATTACCCCACATTTTCCAAAATGGCATCATTCCATCCTACTCCCTAAGAAAACTGCCCCTCCTCCTAAGTTCCCTATCTCTGTAATTGGTGATTCTATCAATCTAACTTCCCCCTGAAACTGTTTTGCAGTCCACCTCTAAACATCCACTCGACCTCATTTATTCCGCCTCTGAAACATGTTTTCAGTACCGAGGACTGCTTTTTAGGTCTTCAATATTCCTCAACGTGATTTCTACCCAGGTGCTGACCAGTCACTCTGGAATCCCACTAGTTTCTCCTCCAGAAAACAGAACTGGACCATGCCACTCTGTTGGGGAACCTTCATACCTTGATTGTGTCTTTCCTTCGTTGTAAAGGCAGTTTCAGTTATGGAATTGGATGAACATGCTTAGCACCATCACTTACACAGCAAGGAATGTCCCATTTTATGGTACACAGAAGACACTATAATGAATAGATCTGTTCACTCAGAGACCCAACCTCACAGACTGGCTTTTCTGCTAAAGGGATTTGCAAAGAAGTTAAATACCTCAGCTGAAACTTTTTGGTTTACAAGTCAAAAATTTAAATCCCTTGCAAGGCATATGAAAAACCCTCATACTCAATATCTAATCCACTTTTTAGACTTCCATGATAGTCACAGACATTCCTACTGTTGTTTTTAAATAAATGGACCTTTCAAGTTTCTGTGCTTAATGGCATCACAATCCTCCATTACAGAAATCAGTTAATAAATTCTTCACCTCTTTCTAAGTAATTGGTCATCAAGCTCAATGGATTTGAACTGAAAAGTTTCTCTCCCCTCCCCTTCTCACTGCTGTTACCTTGATTCAGGAAATTGTTTCTGTGTCAAGCATTATGGGCTGAAAAGAACACAGGTTACTTCAGGTTACCACAGGAAAAAGGGGTGTTTTTGAAAGTTTATTTGTGGACTACAGGTGAGGCTGAAAAGTTATCAAGACCCAAAGTAGCACTAGGGTCTACCTGCTGTGTTCTCCTTCCCTGTGTTCTTTCATTCCTCTTTCCTTGCCCTTATTCCTTTCCCCCTTTTCTCCTTCTGGCCTCCACTCCTTCTCTCTTCTTTTCCTCATGGATCACAGATCACATGGTCCCTTCAGCATAAATTTTCAACTTCCCTGTTCTATCTCCTCCATTTCTATCTGGCTCCTGGCTGACCATCCTTTCTCTAGTCTGCAGACCACATTTAGTAAGAAGCTTTTTGACTGAATTAGCTAATAATCATCAGTATTAGTACGCAGAACAATTTGCCCCCAAAGATGTCCATGTCCTAAGCCCTGGAACCTGACACTATGTTAACTTCCATGGCAAAAGGGACTTTGCTCATATTAAAGATCTTAAGATGGGGAGATTATCCTGAATAATCCAGGTCGGACAATATAATCACAATGGTCCTTTTAAGGTAAGCAGGGAGGCAGGAGGGTCAGAGTCGAGGAGATATATGATGGAAGCGAGGGTGAGAGTGATGTGGGGCCATGAGCCAAAGAATGGGAGAAGCCACTGTAGAAGCTAGAAAAGGAAAACAGTGGATTCTCCCCCCGAGCCTCCACAAAGATCACACTCCTGTTAAACCAAACCCATCTTCTGAGCTCTAGAACTTGTAAGAAAATACATTTATGTCACTTTAGGCCACTAAGTTTATGGTCATTTGTTACAGCAGCAATAGGGAACGAATACTCTGGTGTTTCAACTTTTCAAGTCAACTCATGGATCACTCACAAGTCTACAACAGACTTTCAGCTGACCAGGGGTTCATCCTCTGGCCCAAGCACTTGCCACTTGTGTGCTGTCATCTACAGTGTGTTAGTTAGATTTAGTTGTCAACTTGGCCAGGTGAGCATATCTAGTTCTGTTGCTGCCAACACAAGCCAATGGTACATGAACCTCATCTGTTGCTAATTACATCTGCAGTCGGCTAGGAGGCGTGTCTGCTGCAATGAGTGACGTTTGACTTAATTGGCTGGTGCTTAAATGAGAGAACGCAATGTAACACAGCCAAGCAGCTCGGCATTCCTCATTTCAGCACTCACAGTTCAGCCCAGGCCTTTGGAGATGCAGAAAGAAGTCACCCCGGGGAAAGTTGTTGGAACCCAGGGGTCTGGAGAGAAGACCAGCAGAGACCATCTTGTACCTTCCATGTAAGAAAGAACCTCAGTGGAAAGTTAGCTGCCTTTCCTCTGAAGAACGAACAAAATAAATCCCCTTTTATTTATTTATTAAAATAAATCCCTTTTTATTGTCAGCTAGCAAACTAGAACATACAGTATAAACATCACTTCCTCAATATGCCAAAAAATGCCCACTGCTGTCTGTGTCTCCACTGGTGCCCCCTGCTCTCTCCCACTGAACATTTAGAACATGATATCTTTTCATGACTCCCGTGATACAGTGCCATGCTGCTACATATATCACCATGCAATGGTCCCCTCTCCACTGAAATACTAAACTTCCAAGATCATCCATTTTGACTTTTATGTTGTCTAGGTAAATTTGCCATCAGTCAGGTATCAATCACCACAGCTGACATCAATTTGTGCCAACTGTACATCAAATGGTGCTGGCAATTAAAACTGAAAGGGTCAGTTTGTGGTGAAATTCATTGGTATGACAGATAATGATTAAACAAAGATGTTGGATAATTTTATCAGTCACATGCAAGTTCCATTTTTTGTTAGACTTATTTTTAATTAAATACATCATTTCAAGGAATATTAAGAGTAGTCCAGATCTAATTTAAAAATGTGTAACAAGTTAGCACAATAAACCAAAGAGGGGAAATTATTTTTAAAGCCAAATTTAAGCATATTTTTCTCACTTCAAACAGTAAAGAAACAAAGCCTAAGAAGTTTGGTCTTGTAAGCTATCCCAAGGGAAAATAAGGAGAAATGCCTCATACTTTTTGACATATTTTGCAAACTGGGAATAACCACATGGCAACATAATAAAAGGCAGATGCTGAGAGACTGGACTGCCTGTTAATCACATGGAATTAAGTTTACTGACTTCCAGGAACGCCCAAGAGAGCTCATACACATGAATCAACACTGGCATGAGAAGAAAGTACCCCAAAAGGCTTTCTCACTCCTATTCTGTTAAATTTCACATTCTTTACACAGTAGCATAATTTATTTTACTTAATTAAATAAACACCCAGAGATGATAAACACAAAGGTTAGAACATAAATTGTGTCTTTGGTTATTTAACTACCCCTATCCTTCATAAATCATTTGGGCCTAGAAGCATGCATTTAGGAAAGCCTCTTGTGAGGTTTTTGCCCTCTTCTTGCTGTCAGGAAAAATTGCATCTTAATAAATAATTCTATACAAACAGATGTTCACTGTCAGATCCTGGAATGAAGATAAGATCAGCTCCCTGTGGTAAGCATTTTACTTTCTAGTAGCTGGTGGCTTTAGGGAGCTTTTATACATATTGAGTCTCTTCTAGAATAACATGTGCTCTTTGATTTATGTAATATAACTCCTTACTCTACTCCATACTTTCTCATAACTATGAATATTTTTTATTCTATACTGAAGTAACTTGCCTATTTATCATGAATCAGTAATCAAGAGCTACATGTGATACCCATTACTGAACAATGCCATTACAACCAAAATATCTACCTAATGACATGAATACTTCTTTAGAGTAGCTCTAATATTTGAAGACACCTTCCCTTTCTAGTAAATGTTGCACTGTACTTCAAACTCATGAAGTAATTAATTTTTTGTAAAGGTTCACTGTCTTTATCTAAACCTTTAGCATGACTTAGATATTGCTCCGAGTTTATAGTTTTTGCTTCAGTTGCCTCATATTATACATTATATTAATGTTTCTCTTAGAAAAAGAAATAGTTTAGTTTAAATGCCTGTATTTTATCTTTCTTTTACCATGTTGTTCCTGTAGCATCCTCATTGATATAATCCAGTGGAACATTAAAGCCACTCATTCATTCATTTGTTCACTCATGCAGTCTTTAATTTTCTAAGACCTTTCCTTGAACCTTGACTCTGGGTCAAACACCACGTTTGACACAGTAGGAGTTATAAGCATACATGAGTTATGTGCTCAACATCTCATATTCTGGGGACAGAAATGAAAGCAAAGACAAAGCATGAATCATCACAGAGCCCCGCCCCTTCCATAATCTTGACATCCAGGCCACCCTAGCTTTCATTTCTCTGTAGTGTGCCAAACTCTTAAACCAAATCACAACTCACACTTGCGGTTCCCTCAAAGTGCTAGAGCAAACAATAGTTTACAGTATTTCCATACCAATAAACCTTATTGAAATGCTATTGCTGTTTTTAAATATAGAAATATTTAAGGATGAACATTAGCACAGACTATACTGATTTCTCTTGAAATGACCTTAAAAAGTGATAGCATTTTCATGTACTTTATCTCTTCATACAAAGCAATGGCAACATTTTTAGAGGTAATAAAAAGTTTACAAAAGCATAACGAGAACATTCAAAACATATTTTTTTATTTGCAGGCAAATAGACACAAGAGTATTAAGCTATTAAGAAAGACACAAAAGTGTTAAGCTAAACTTTCTGAACTGATTGAGATATAAGGACTTACCAAGCATTTGCTTTATATGGAATTTTTAAATACAGATTCTATAATTGACAGCAATTCATGTTTACTTGCTGAATTACTACAACACTCCACACACTCGAGTGAAATCAGTAATATTGATAGTCTTTCCCTCTTTCTTCAAGTGCTACTTATAAAAACTAAAAGAAGGATATAAATTTGTTCCACAAGAAAATCTATTAGGCAACAAAGGCTGAATGCCTGATTCCATAGGTGTTAAAGACTTGATTCTAAATGTATACCCAACTTTAACATATTATGTGAGAGACCAGATTTAATCCTTGATGGCCATACCACATGCATATTCAAAATGATGTTTTAAATAATACACTTTAAAGTTTAACTTTTAAATATTTCAATCAAGGATGTTATGATGGTATAACTGCTTTATCATACTGAATTTGTTTCTTAATAGCAATGGGAATATAAACCATTCTGATAAAAAATAATGCATCTCTAGTTTGTGTTTGAAGATCTCCTATGGCATTAAAATTAGTTTTGTTAATGGGAAACAAAACCTACTTCTAAATTTTTATGGACTGACCATATATATTCATTTACAATAAACACTATACATGTTTAACATGCCATCAAAAACTCAATCAACAACAGTATTACATGCATTATAACCATAGTTTATAGCTTCTCAGTTATTAAAATACTTTGTTCTGGCTTTCTAGTACTCACAATGAAATAAAAACAATATTCAAGCAAAAGATGTGAAAGGCATTGGGTTATGACTCATGTTTGTGGAGCTTTCAAAAAGATTAATAAAATCAAGCATCAAAAGAGTTTAATTGATAAGAGAAAACAACAAGGATAAGTAGCCCTCTCAGTTAATAAGAAAGATCAAACATATAAAATGGATTTTTATTCCCTGGCCTTGGTGCCTCTGGTTTTATACGTTGGGCTGAGTGTGAAGATTGGGTCTTTAATCTTTTAAGGAGAAGACGTCAAGTGCATTCTCTTGTACTTGATCTATGGAGATCAGCAGTGATGCTCTTCAGTAAGTGACAGAGCTGCTTCTCTCAAGCAAAGGTGCCATGGTAACAGACATCAGAAGAAGTAAATATCTCACATATACTATGAAAGTATATGGCTAAAAAAAGCTTATTTATTTCCAAATTGCACAATCTCAAAGGGGGGAAAAAAAGCACCCTCCCATCCATCTGAGTCCCCGAATTGACATTGGGGTACTGCATCTCAATTTATATTATTCAGAAAGTAAACAAATGAAGCATGCTGTGTAATCTCAGTACCTGCATGATTTAACATTTTTAAGTTACCATATAGAAAACACACTTGGTTTGGGAGGGGTGACACAGTGTTTTGACAACTTTTTATTTATTTGAAGAAAGCAAGTTCTCAACACTTCTGCCAAACTTGGGAGAGCATTTTATTACCACCCTCCTAAAATAATTATACTAAAGGGATTGAAAAAAAATTTACTTTGAGACAGATTGTTGAATTTTCTGAGGTCTCTAGAGTAGAAAGAGATACAAATCGTCAACTGTCTCACAATTCTAGCTCTGCTGCCATGCTTCTCACACAGTCAGAATTTCATAAAAGTTTTATTCTAAATTAGATGAAACTGTCAGTATCATTTAATGATGGAAAGGGAAACCATGTCCACATTTCAATAAATAAACCACAGACCTGACAAAAAAAGAGTTGAAAAATCATTTTTATGTAGTCAAGTATGATATCCGGAAAAATTAAGTTTGGGAGAATTGGTGAGTATTTCTATTTTGGATGAACAGTTTTCATTTTCTTATAATATTTAAGCAGATGAGCATTTCTCTTCTAGAGGAATGTAAATTTCTTGTCTCGGTAATACCACTGTTGGAGAATTTATCTGCTTTTGTCACTATTTACTCCCCTTTCCATCTACTCTAACTCTCAAGCGTATGCTGGACTTCCCTTGCAAGTGGTAGATCTATCCAGCCCTAGGGTTATTTCCCATTTAGGGAGACCCACCAAGAACAGGCAAAATAATGTATGGACAGAGAAACACCTTACATTTTCACATTGACTAAAACCATATGAATGGCAGATATAACAGTTGTACACTAACCAAAAGTTCCAGAACCCATAGGCTCAGGAAAATTTCTTTTACTCTCAACTGTGCACTATCACCATCCCTCGTCCATGCACAAAACTCTCCACCATATCCCCCTAGACTACCTCCCCTGATTGGGTGAGAATAAGACAAACTCACTCTACTTCTCTCCCATGTGGCCTTTTTTAGTATATCATCAATGTGAACTGAAAGCTCCCTAACCCAGGGAACTGTGAATGGCTGCTGCACAGCCCCATGCCAGCCCTAGCATTCCCTCTCCTTTCTGAACTCAAAATCTACATTTGTTCACACAATTTGTGACACAGAAATACTTGGAAACTTCTTGCAAGTTATCTTTTTTTGCACATTATCTTTATGGAACTAACAGACTTAATGCGTTCTACTTCCTCGTTATACTCAGGAGCTGCAAAAATTCTGTAATCTCACATAAAGTATGAATATGGCAAGGCTTTGTACCATCAGTGACTTATCAGATAACAACTTCACGTCAATAACAGTATTTATTCAAAATCTCCCTGTACATTTCACTAACTCTAAGTATCAAAAGTCAATCAAAAACCAAGATGCCTGATAACATGTAAAGGTTTCCATAAAATTTCATATTAATCTATTTAGCAGCTCCCTTAGTATTATCATTTGACTTCACCTCTATTTTTCCTATTAAAATATTAGGGAATATTCCCATGGCATTTTCTTCAACAACTCTGGTACATTCTTTAAATACTTGCAAATAATTCAACAAATCAGCTGAAATCAGGTGAGAAGGAATCTGCCCTAGGCACAGCTGACATTGAAATGGTAACATCAAAAGTTAACATGAAACAATTCACATTTAATATTTCCAAACAAAAATTAAAATGATACTCTAAAAAATGTGCAAATTGTATAATAAAATGAAATAAAAATGCAAGCTTTCAGTATTGAATCTATTTCAATTCACAGTGGTTAACAAAATAAGCCACATTTTTAAACCCATTCCCTCCTTTCTAATCCCTTATGGACAGACTCCACCCATTTAAAGATATATATACACACTCTCTCCACAATATGGATTCCCTTTAATTCTCAACCTCTTCACACAAGGCACACACATAAATTTCCCAGTGGCTCCAAGCCATCAAAAGGACAGGGAAGGAAGGAACTCAGCTTACCAGAGCCTCTTTTGGTCACAACCTTCAAACTCTGAGTAAAAGTAGCATATAAGAGAATCAAGTGCAGAATTGGAGCTTTCATCTTCCAGCTTTTAAAGGCTGTTCTCTAAAGGAAAAATTTTTTAAAAAGTACACATTTTTAAAAGCTATAACAATTTAATAAGACTATTTTTTAGACTTTTAATCAAGCATGACTGGGGCAACAAACTCCACAAAAACAAAGAATATGAACATCACTATTATATTCTCCCCTATGTTAATGGTTCCTAAATAAACTCAAAGCAGTAATACCAAAATCACACCTTTATAGACCCTCCAAAATGTTTAAAAAATCTTACATTCCCTTAAGGTTTAGAATCTCCCCGAATTTACAGGCCCTACTTGTATTTAAATAACTGAAAAAACACCTTTGATAGGAATACTTCACTAACAAGGTTTTAATATAAATAAGCAAACATTGACTTTTTAAAATGTTCCATGCCATAACAGATATGGTTTTATTGAATACCAGCCTTTCCAGTCAAAAATAAATCATAAATTTCATGCCTCTAAGCATTTAATTGTGATTTTACCATTCTCTTTCCAAAAAACTCAAAAAGATACTTCAAGAGAATTTTAAGACTTTATTCTCCATTGAAACAAAGTACATTGTCCATGAAAGATTGAAAGATATACCATTTCCTCCTATTACAATGTTCTCAGAGGGGCACTAAAAGTGACACTAAGCAAGAGTTTTGATTTCAAAAAGGACACATGTATCAGTTGAAATTAACTGAAATGAACATTGTCTTCCTCAGAAAAGCATTCTTCTTTTCTTTTTGTATGAGAGTGAGATGGCAGAACTGAAAGATTCAATTTCATCAAGTAGCAAGTCAGAACACAGCTCAAATATATTGTCAATCCAAGACAGCAAAAGTTTCTTTGCAAGACATCCGAGGACTGATCATATCCATCTTTCAATCACTAAGGTCTTTATTAACGATGAGGATGCTGAAACCGTGATTTGACAGTCACATTTCATGCTCCCCTAGAGCCTCAAATACCTCTGATATTTTTAAATGATTAATTCATTCACATTAATAAAAGTCTGTTAAAACACATTTTAATTCAGAAAACAAAATGAAAATCCATTCACTTGTAACAGAGTGTCAACATCATTTTAATCAGAAAATCAGTGAATTTTTAAAGTAGCACTGAGAATAAGCTATTTGAATGCCAACACCTTTAAAAGATGATCACTTGCTTCAGTTTTCTAACCAGGACTTTCAGTTCACCTAAAGATATAAATGAAGCCTAGTCCAAAGAGCCGACTCATCAGACACATCTGACAAACTGCCACATTAAAGTGCACGCCTGAGTCATGCATTCCTAAAACCCAAATCCCATTTGCCAACCACAGCACTAACTGGAGCTGCAGGAAATCTTCAAGTTGATATCTTCAGCCTTCAGGTTAGCAGCAAGAATCAGTTCCTCTCTCAGTGTGAGTTTAATCAGCACTGCCAACGAAACTCCAGGATCCAACTAGACACTGCAAGACCTTCCAGCTTAACTATCTTATTACTTTATTCTTGTTCAAAATACTAATTCCTTACCCATTTCATTTATAGGAAGGATACAGGCTAGTTGGCAATTCTATTTCTTAAAATTAAATTGGTTTGGAAAGCATCAGTTTCTTAAGATTGTGAGTCTTAACTGAATCTCTCAAAACTGTATGTTAGAGAAAACAAAAATGAATTATGTAGCATTTCACCAACTTAACATCTTGGTCGATACACAATACTCCTTACAAACCTCTGGAGAACTCCATTGTATCTTAAATTGAAGGGCACATTAAATATGTCTAGCCATAGACATCCAAGCATATTGTTCTTGTTGCATAACTAAAATTTGCACCCAGAAATATAAATTCAAACTGCATTTAAACAGTTTATGAGGTTCTTGTGCATTTTCTTATGGTAACTCATAGACTCAGTGACCTAATTTCAAGATGCTTTCATTTCTGGGTCAACCAACCTGAAGTTACTTGCATGTTTCTGATGAAGAATACCATTCACCCCTTGATTTCACATAAACCAACCATCCTTAAACTTGATGCAGAATGCACATATCATGGTGGTTATGGGCAGGGCTCTGAAGTCACTCTGTCTGGGTTCTCACCCCAGCTTTGTTTATGAGCTGTATGATTTGGGGCAAATGACTCAACCTCTCTGCACCTAGTTTCTTCATTTGCAAAATAGGTTTTATAACAGTACATGTTTTCCTGTGTTCAAAACAGCACTGGCACATAGAACACAATAAATGAAATGTGTTGTTAATGCAGTTGATTATTATTGTTATTACTACCAATATCATAGAATGTACTCATAGTCTCTCCTGTGAAGTTTTCTGTACATACCAGCCTTCTTTATATCCCACCCACACAATTAGCTTATGTATTCATTTATATGTCTTTCTCTTATCAGACTCAAAGCCCCTCCAAATGAATGTGTGTATTATTTATCTTTGTATTTCTAGTGCTCAGTGACTGCTAGTTGAAACTATGAATGAATGAGAGACTAAATGTAGCCGCTATTGTATGCAGTTGAATTCTGGCATTCATACTCATCATTTTATAAACACTTACTGAGCATACACTAGTTACAAGATGTTGTGCTATGGCGCAATGGGGGCATAAAGATAAGACAATGCAGTCTAATAAAGAAGGTTACCAGACCAATAAAGGAGACAAATGCTTACTTACTTAATTAGACTGGCCCTGATGCCATATGGTGAGTATATTGGGCCAAGGGAGTAGGGAGAGGAATCTATTAATTCTGCTCCAGGTTGGGTGTAGTGAAAGCTTAGGAAAGGACTGTCAGAGGAAGAAGTGTTTCAGTGGGGTCATTAAGGAGAGGCTTTCTAAGGGAAGGCACATTCCTGGTTCAGGACAAAGGATGTATGAAATAGCATATGTGGTAGGCAGAAAAATGGCCCCCAAGGATGTTCACATCCTAATCCCCAGAACCTTGTGAATATGTTATGCTACATGGCAAAAGGGACTTTGCAGAAGTGATTAAGTTAAAGATCTTGAGATGGGGAGATTATCCTGGATTATCCAGGTGGGTCTAATGGAATCACAAGGTGGGGTGGGGGCGGGGGAGCAGAATCAGAAAGAGAGAAGACATAATGATGGCAGCAGAAGTCAGAGATTGGAGTGATGTGCCTTGAAGATGGATGAAGGGGCCATGAGCCAAGGAATGCAGGCAGCCTCTAGATGCTGCTAAATGCCAAGAAAGAGATTCTTTCCCTGAGCATCTAGAAAGGATGCAGCCTTACCAGCACCTCGACTTAAGCTGAAGGAGATTCATTTCTGACTCCTCTGACCTCATGAACTGCAGGCTTACATAATGAATTTGCATTATTTCAAACCACTAAATTTGTGGTAATTTGCTATAGCACCAATAGGAAACAGAGACATCAAGGATGTGAAATAACAAGTTCCAGGAATGATCTGAAATAGGCCAAAGAGTGTGAACTGTAGTGACTGAAGTTGAAGATGGCAAAGTAGGATTGTTAACATCACGATATGCAAGGTAAGAAGCTGGGACTTTCCTAACTTCACAACCCAAGAATATTTCATTCAATTTTACTTTCTTTACTTTTTTATTATGAAAATAATATGTATATTGAATACATTTCCTCAGAATACATGTGATGACTCACCTGATATTTCTGACTCACTCCCCTTTCACACAGTCCTAAGATTCTTTGCAGTATAGACAATGAAGAGCTGGTGGGTGCTTCTAAATGAATAATTGGAACTGCATCTTAGAATGCACAAATTAAAGTTGAAAGAAATTAGTTAGCAAATACAGGAAGAGGAGGAAAGGAGCCAGCCTTAAGGCAGTAGCAGTGAATACTGGGAGTAGAAGGCAGATTTGGGAATAAATAGAATTTAGTGATATTAAAGGATGTGACATTATAAAGCAGCTTCAAAAGTGGATCTGAGACTTAACTTGAGCAACTCAGTATATTGTGATAGCATTTACCAATATATAGTTATACGGAAGACATTTTAGGCTATCAGGGTAGAGAAGTATATTGTTATATTTTGGGCATGTTGAGTTAAATTGACCATGGAATCTCCTCTTAGAATTATCTTGTTGCTAATTAAAAATACTAGCCAGGAGCTGAGTAGAGAGATGGGCGATAACTACATTGTAATGGTAGTTGAAGTTAAGCACATGGATTAGGAAAAACAGGAAGAATGAGTAAACAGAAAGCACCTTAGACTCTGAAACCTTGGGGCCTACAGATATTTATGTGACAGGCAAAGGAGTCAGGAGGAAGAAAACAGATATAACAAAAAGCAAGCAATGAAAGGGAGTGTGAATCAAAAAGGAGGTCGATGAAAAAAGCAAGGCTATTTAAGGGGACAATCAGTAGAGCTCAAGTATTTGAATGATTAAAAAGAGACAGGTGGCTTCAGAACTAAGATGCTGGTGATGATATTGGTCAGTCTTCACATTAGAACAATTAGATCATAATCAGGATGTCTAAGGTGAAAAATAAGCTTCATTTTCTTGTTTCCAAATGTCAGGGTAGGCAGTCTAGATTAATAACCTAAGGGAGAGAAAGAGTTGAGGGTAGAGAAGACCCTGGACATATATGTAAACTGAGGCAAAGGCAAGGTAGAGGCAGAGAGTGGAGATACCTTGGCGCCTAAAAATATTTATGTGACAGGCAAAGTCAAGAGAGAGAAAAAGGAAGTAATGAAAAGCAGTTTGAGGGGAGTGTGAATCAAAAAGAACATCGATTCAGAAACATAGGAAGGATGAGTAGAGAAGAAAAGGCAGTTTAGATTTTGTACCATGGAGCCTACAAGAGTCTGAATCTAAAAGGGAATAGATGTTAGTATGGGGAGGTTGGGACACCTCTTTTTACAGGCAGAGGAGAAATAAAGTACCGGTGATTGAAGACAAAGATAAGTTTGGAAGTGCAATGGAGGGGACCCACATAAATCATTCTACTTATAATATAGAGTGAATGGGCTTTGGAGTCTTACTGTATATTAGGCAAGTTATTTCATGTTTATAAGCCCCAGATTTCTCATCTAGAAAGCATAGGCATAGCTATGTGCTGTATTTTATTTCATTCTGACCCACTTTTTTTCCCCAGCGGTTTGCAGTATCAAATACACCTCAAAGTTTTACAAGCCTTAAATAAAATAACTGTCTTATGTTGACTATCCCATTGTGTTGTTTAATCATAGCATTTGACTGTAGACATTTTCTAGAAGTGTTAGTTTCCTTTTCCTATCTCTCCTTTCTCTCCTTTCCAGGTTGGTAAGTAATAATTGACCAAATAATACCCTATATTTCATTTAACCCTTAAAAGTTTTAACATTAACTCACTATTAAAATGACCATTTTTCACTCTAAATTAAAAACCATTTTTAAAGTCTTCAAGCATGTATAATAGAGATAAAATATTTTCCATGTCCATGATTAACACAAAGCAATGCATTGTTGACGTCATGAGACAGAGTCCCTATGCAGAGGAGAAACGGACTCTTACAGCTTCTGCAACTGAAAGTTACAGAAAAGCATGACAACATTAATCACAGAAAAATTTGTTTAATACAAATTAGAATGAACCTTTCATTGCTACCTTGAGGAAATCCACCATTCATAAATTATGAAGATATTTATACATTTATTTTTAAAACTTGCTCAGTGACAACTATGTTTCAGATGTTTTCTAAATACTGGAGGTATGAAATGATTAGGAAATGGTCACTTCAGCCAGGGATCCCAGGGAAGAGAGACATATAAATCAATAATGATAGCAAGGGGTCTCATGTTATAAGAGAAGAATTCTCAAAAGTCTATTTGAAGTCCAGGGGTGAAAGTCTCCCTGGCAACGTGGGAGATGACTCCCAGGGATGAGCCTGGCCCTGGCACCGTGGGATCAACAACACCTTCCGGAACAAAGACAGAAAAGAAATGTAATAAATAAGGTATCAGTGGCTAAGAGAGTTCAAATAGAGTTCAGAAGCTATTCTGGAGATTGCTCTCACGCAAGCTTCAGCTAGACGTTGTTAATTACTTACCATGGTTTGCCAAACCCCAACCAAAACCATTTCTGTTAAGCCTCAACAACACCTAGGGCTCTATATGAGATTTTACAAAATGTTTCACACACTAAGATTAATTTCCAGAAACCTACAACCTCCAGAGAGTTCCAAGGCCAGAAAAGTCCTGAAACCCAGAGGGGCCAGCCTCTCCAAGAACATCAACTATTTCCATCCCCTTATCCCCTATTGTTGACACCCTTTCCAACATGATAAAGTTAGAACGGGCATAACCCAAATACTCTTAAAGACTGGAAGAAGGTGTTATAACAGAGGAGGAGAAGGAGTTATAATAGAGAAGACAGGATTTAACAAATGCATATGACTCGCTGAATCATTATATTGATATTTCTTTTAGTATCCCATGTATGGAGCTGCTAGAAGGAAAAACCTAAAATTGTCAAACTGTAACCCATTCTAAACTCTGAAATCTGTTCTATAAACACTTGTTACAACATATTTTGAAATTTGGTGCTTTTTTGTGTGTATGTTAAATTTCCCAATAAAAAATGTTTTTAAAAAAGTCTATGTGAAGTGCTTGGATCTTCCTGGAGTGGTCATGAAAACATTCCCAGATAAGAGTGACATTTGGGCAGACTTTGGAAGTAGGAAAAAAAAGTTCAAAGACTGGAAGTAGGAAAAAAATGACTAGAACAGAGTGGGATTAAACAGTAGGGGGCAGGAGATTCAAGGTAGAGAAGGACAAAGAGAGACTGTGGCACAGTCAAAAAAGCCACTAGTGCAAATAAAACAATATACTTGACAATCTATTCAATTCAGGGATGTATGTAGGGAGGGGTATATTTAGATCATCTAAAATAAGTTTTAGGTCATTGAGATAATTTTTTTACAAATTGGCCCAGATACTGATATATATTTTTTTACACAGTCCTAACCAGAAGCATTCCTATAGAGCTTCGCTCACAAAGGAGCATTAAGTTCCCAGATCTTGTAACTAACCTTCTATCCTAATCGCCAAAGGCTGATCCATAATCTAGATGAAAGGCCAAGGTGCCATAAAACCTGCAGGCATACAGATCCTGACAGATTCCCCTACCAAGTAACAAAGAATATAAAACTCAATGGCCAAATAACCCTGCCCACAATGCATGCATTCCTTATTTAAATAAAGTTCTGAGAATTAGACACTGCGGAGTCTGCTGTGAAGCAACCTGGAATAAAATGCTTTGGAATGTCCTGCAGACCAGCAGACTGGTGAATTCTGCAGCGGTGCCTACAGTTACTGTAGGGGTGGCCCCAGGAGAGGCTGAAAAGTTGTAATGGAATCCAATAGGGAAAGGGATCACTTGTCTCTCCAGAAGGAGTGGACCGCATACTTCAGTAGGTGGGAAGACAATGACATTTAAGGAACTGAGTGACATAATCAGCTTCATATCATAAAGGAGTAGATCAAATTTTGTTTGGATCTACTAATAAAATAAGATCAATAATATACCAAAATTAGAAGTGAGTATGAATATAAAATATACAAGGACATAAAAAATCTAGAATGAATTTCTGGGGCTATAAATTCTATAAACTTATTAAATACAATTTACTAAACAAAGAAAAACATGAATAGATAAAAATAATGATTACTTTGTCAATACTGACAAAAACTGTCAATTTGTTCCAAATAAATATTAACCACTTCTCGTCAAAATCCAAGCAGGCTTATTTTTATTGTGGCTCTTGAGAAATTAAGTCTAAAATGTGAATGAAATAATAAACAAGATTGAAATTTAGAAAAAGAGGACTTAAATAGAACTTGACCTACATGATATCAAAATACATTATAATTCTAGTCTCATTGAACGCATAGTACAGTCACAAACATACACATATCCAGGAAGGGTATACACAACACTACAACAGATATAACAAAACATAAGAATAATATAAAGGAAGCATATACCATTGAATAAAAAAAAGATGGTGCTTGACCTGCCCCAATAAAGACAGAGTGAGATGCTTCAGGGTTCAGTTCTGCATTCAACACTTTGAACAACAAGCAAGAATTGACAGAAACATTTTCCTCTAAGCTCCAGAAAACAGTTACTGTAATAACAGGGGAAGCCCCAAATCAAGAAACAGGTTACCTAAAGCATTAAGATCTCATGTCACTCTGACTGGCCTCTCCTCCACTCCACACTGGCTCAGGATGAAACTGGCTTCCACTCACAGTGCAAATCCCTGGTCCCAGTTCCAGAGGGATCAGAGTTAACCCCTTGTGCACACACTGGGAGCATGTATACCAGGCCCACTCTGTCTGGTGGTGTCCTGAGGGAGCCACCATACCAGAATCTGCCCTGTATGGAGAAAGCAGTCCCAAGAGTTCTCCTACTGAATGCTGTAGGAGAACAATCAAGTAGTGCTGCCTAGACCAAACGGTTGCTTGTGTAGGAAATGCAGTGTTGTGCCTAGGAATGTGAGGAAACTATTTCCTAGGGAAGAGGGGACATTTGTATCCATGGAAGTATGGAAATACCTAGGGCCACATATGCATACCCAAGACAAGATATATGCAAAGAAAGCATCAGGGAGGCCCCCAGGCTTTGGCTTAAAAGTATTCTTGAAACACATGGTATGGCTTAACCCTGAAGGAGAGCACCTGCACAGGTCAATGTGCCAAGCATTTTCTTTCCTTCTCTTTTTTTTTGTTGGAGGGGGTTAGCTTCTAGTATTCAAGGAAAGCTCTGTCTTAATACTAGCTGGATACATGATTAATGAATGGACACCTTTAAATTCTAACAATAATACATTAAAATACCAAAATGTCCAGGTTTCAACAGAAGATTACAAAACATAAAATAGAAGAAAGAAGCAGTGGCCCAGACAAAGAGAAATGATTAAAACATTAGAACCCTCCAATGATGAAGACCAGACCTGGGACAAACCAAAAAAAAAAAAGACATTTTTTAAAATGGTGATAAATATGTGTAAAGAGCTAAAGGAAAACTTGGACAAAGAACTAAAGGAAATAAGGAAAATGATAGATGAACACAAAGAAAATATCAATACAAGGTTGGGAATTATGATGAGGAACCAAACAAAGCTGAAGACCACAGTAACAAATAAAAAATTCCCTAGAGGAGTTCAACAACACATTAGAGCTAGGAGAAAATACATCAGTGAACCTGAAGATAGGACAGCTGGAATCATCCAGTCTGAGGAGAAAGAAGAAAGAATGAAGAAAACTGAAGAGAAACTAAGGAACCTGTGGGGTACAATTAAATGTAACAATATATGCATTGTGTCTCAGAAGGAGAAAACAGAGGGGAAGGGAGAATATTCAAAGAACTAAAGGCTGAAAACTTCCCCAATTTAATGAAAGACATGAATATACACAGCCAAGATGTTCAACAAACGTCAAACAATTTAAACCCAACTTGTCCCACATCATGGCACGTTACAATTGAACAGTCAAGCTTAAAGAGAGAGTTCTGAAAACCTCAAGAGAGAAGCAACATGTCACATACAAAGGAGTCTTAATTAAGTGTCAATTTATCATCATAAACCACAGAGGCAAACAGGCAGTGGGAAGACACATTTAAAGTGCTGAAAGCAAAAACTTCCAACAAGAATTCTATTCCCAGCAAAACTGTCTTTCAAAACTGAGAGAAAAATTAAGACATTCCCAGATGAACAAAAACTGAGGGTTTGTAACCACTAGTCCAGACCAAAAGAGATATTAAAGGAGTTCTTCAAGTCAAAAGGAAAAGACTGTAGACATATAGACAAAGTTACATGAAGAAATAAAGATTTCTGGTGAGGGTAACGACATGGGTGAATGTAAATGCCCGTACTATTGTATGTTTGGTTTGAAACTCCGCTTTTTACTTCCTACAGGATCTAAAAGGCAGATGCATAAAATATAATGATGACAATGGTTTTGGACTCATAACATTTTAATGTGAAATACGTGACAAGGACTACATACATAAAGGTGAAGGATAGTGGAATACAGGAACATGGTCTGTATATACTATTTTTCTGTGTGTATGCTGTATGGCAGGAGGTCACATTTCGTTATTTTTCCATATGAGTATCCCATTATTGCAGCACTATTCATCAAATTTTTGTTGTTTGTTTGTTTGTTCTTTTGTTTGTTTTTGCCTGATTTGGGGAAGTACATGGGCCAGGAACCGAACCTGGGTTTTCCACGTGGCAGGCAAGAATTCTACCACTGAACTACCCTTGCTACTGAAGGTAATTTGGTATCAAAGCAAACAAGATTGTTATAGATTTAGAGTACTAAATTTAATCCCCATAGTAACTACAAAGAAAATATCAATAAACATGCAAGCTCATGGAGACAGAGATTACAGCGCAGATTTCCAGGAATGGGTGGGGGGGGGGTCATGGAAATGGGAAGTTAATGCATAATAGGTGTTTGGTTTCTGTTTGGGGAGATCAGTAAGTTTTAGTATGGAAGGTGGTACCACAATATTGTGAATGTGATTAAACCCACTGAATGTGTTTGTGAGTAGTTGATATGGGAAAGTTATATATGTTATATATGCAGTCCCACAATTTAAAAAGAAAGAAAGAGAAACTAAGGACATAATGAAAAGCAAATTCAATGCATGATCCTGGGTGGGCTCTAACGAAGGAGGAGAAAAAGTTCAAAGGAACATTATTAGGCCATATGAAAAAATTCGAACATAGACTGTAAGCTTTATATTAATATTAAATTTCTTGACCCTGCTAACTGCACTTAAGGTGGTTGCAGAAGTGAATATACTTGTTCTTAGAAAATGTGTGTGACAGTAGCAAGTGCTCAAGGAGCATAATGTATACAACCTACACTCAAGTGTTCAGAAGATGGACTTAACAGAGAGCTAAAAAGATAGCCAGATGGACATATAAATGGAATGATATGGCAAATGTGGCAAAATTTTAGAGTTGTTGGACATAGGTATCTTCAGAGGTGGCGTATGCTGGAGTTCTCCAGATGGGGTGTGCGTTATTTTTGTAACTGTCCTGCGAGTTTGAAAGGATTTCAAATTAAAAACTCAAAACAACAACAACAAAAAAGTCATGCTTGAAAGAGATGACTATCTAGGGAGAAATAAAGTTAAAATCACACATCTTATCATATTCTAAAATTATAAGAATTTTAAAGAATTTTTATAAAAAGCTCATCATAAAATTCCAAAGAAGACTTTCACTACCTAATCTTCAGAAAAGGAGAGTTTACCATCATAAAGCAATAGAAAAAGTTCTAAAAAGAATGTCAAATTTTACTTGAACTTTTCTTTTAATTATATGGAAAATTAAAGGTCAAATTATAAATTAGCAAGAATATTCCAACAAAAATTACAACAGGCTAGTACTCCTAGCAGAAAAAATAACTTTTACAACTCTATAGGGAAAAGGAGCAAACAGAATGAATACAGAAAATGGACAAATAGAATGGATAGATAATACATAACATATAGACACTACAAATAAAAATTTTTCAAATACAGTCGCAAATTACAAATGCATACTAAAAATATTTTGTACTTTTCTCAAATTAAAAAGATGCTATATTTTGCAATGTTATCTATATATTATATACATACAATTATAGAGAAAGAAAAAGAGTTAATAAAATTTATTTAGACGAACATTTGTTATGTTGCTGTGATACAGTAAAAGGAGGAAACTCACAATCTGATGGTAGGAGTAAATATTGGTACATTCTTACTGGAAAGCAATTTATATTATATGCAAATATATATCCTTCAAAATATGAAAACACTGTGAATCTACCATCCCACTTATTGATAGCTATCTGTGGTAGTAAGAATTCTAATCTGCCCTCCAAGATTCCTGCCCCCTAGCCTTCACACCCTGTATTATCCATTTCCTTTCAGTATGGACAAGTGCGGTAAAGATGATGAGATATCACTCCTATGATTAGGTGGCATTATATGGCAAAGACAAAGGAGTTTTTTTTTTTAGGTGTACTACAGGTCAATGATCAGTTGATTTTAAATTAATCAGAAGAGAGACTATCCTGGGTGGGCCTGACCTAATCAGGTGAGTCCTCTGCAAGAGGATCTAGAGGCCAGAAGCAGAGAAAATCAGAGAACTTCAAAGCAGCACAGATGTTCTTCTGTTGGCCTGGAAGACTCAAACTGCCATGGTCTAGTGAGAGTCACAAAGTAGGGAACAGTGGGCAGCCTCTAGGAATTGAGGGCCTCAGACCTATGTCTGTAAGGAAATAGATTCTGCAAACAACCACATGTTCTTGGAAGAGATTCCCAAGTCTTAGGATGAGATCCCAATACTCACCAACACCTTGATTTCAGCCTTGTGACACCCTGAGCAGAGAGCCCAGCAAACCCATGCCCAGACTCTTGGCCCACAAGAAAAGTGAGACAATGAACTTGTGCTGTTTTAGGCTTCTAGGTTTGTGATAATTTGTTACTCAGGGACAGGAACTTAATATACTATTTTAAATAAAGAACAATAAATCCTGATAGAGATTTATGTGAGGATATGTTTAGGAAAACATTATTAATTTATCTATATATTAATATAGAGAGGTATTAAAGCAAATTATAAAGACTATAAGATGATGTATTATCCAACCTTCACAAACGTTTTTGAAGAAGTTAATCACTTGGAAAAATAGTCACTGCCAAACAGTATTGCTATGAATAATACTGATATAGATGATAAAAGAATGACCAGGAAGAACAACAGTAGCATTTAATATGATGTTTGCTATCATAAATAATTATGCTGATATTTTCTTCTATACTGCTCTTTCTGCATTTTTAAAAAAAGAACATGCATTGTTTCTCATAAATATATATGTATATAAGCACTTGTACCATTTTTAAGTATTCCTTAGGGAAGGTTTATAGAATTAAATTATTCAAAAAGTTGGATGATTTACTGTAATTTTAATTCTACAAGTCAAAAACACAAATTTCTAAATCCAAGAGTCATCCTAATTACCCACAGTGTGTCAAATATTTCCCTACTACAACACTTTCCAATCTTCTCAACTGTAAGATTCACTTTAATGGGTCACTAATATATAAACAGTGAATTAGCCATCTTAAATCTTAAAAGTAGATTCTAGACAGACAAAGAGAAACACACACACACATTTCCTGGTTTGTTTATGATACCCAATAAACCATTGCAAGGATATAATACCCCAAGTAAATAAATTCATTGGAATTTAAGGAACGGAGTGTATATTGTACAAGAAATATACCAGTTAATGCATCCACATGATATCACTTTAAGGAAAATTTTCAGACTCTGAGAATGAGAGACCACTGGCTATCTTTTCAATGGAATACTAGAGCCTCTGAAAAGGACCTGATCCTATGTGGTGTGCCCCTTTGCCTTTGAAGGGGCTATTTTACAACTCTGTAAAGATTAAAGTTAACTTCTAGAAATATAATAGCAATGTACATCTTATCCATAAAAATACAAATTAATTGTGTCCGGTGGAATGCAACCAATGATTGCTCTATGGATAGACCAGTTGTGGCAAATTCATTTTAACATTTCTCTGCTGAATACACATTTGTGTTTCTTCAGTATCTGCTTTGAACCAGGCATAGTATCTTTAATGGCTCCCTCATTAATTAGTGAGTTAAATAAAATTGGACACGTGTTCATTTTGTGTCTTTATGAGAGTGATGATTTTATCTTCTCCAAAAATTATCCTTTAACACTACATTCATTTATTATATTATAATCAAATTAGTCAATTAATGCTTTGTGATAAGGAAAGTATTTTTAGAAGTTTAAATAAGAAATTATAATAAGCTACATCCTGGGTTAGATTTTGTATTCTAGTCAGTGCTTAGTATCATGGGGTTTTAATCAGGAACCATGTGAATAGCGATATATAGACACCTTCAAGGAAGCTAAGTGAGAGAGATTCGTGAAATTGCAAAGATGCATAGAAAAAGTCCATTTCCATAACATTATCATCAAGAGCAACTAAATGTATTTTGAGACACTAAGTTTTGTTCTCAACTTTTTCCAGGTAGAGGAACTACTGATCCTAGGGAAATGATGGCTGGAGCACAGCTTGCTAGAAAAGGCCTCAATATCAAGGTCACTGGAAATGTATATAATATTCTGCTGCAAAACTCAACAGTTGTCTCGGGTAGCCAGCCAGCTATAGTTCAGACAATCCCTGGCACTTGCTGATGCTTGTCTGTAAAGACAGCCTGAAGAAATGCACAGTGAAGGTGATAAAGTGCAGGCACTCAGGAGTAAAACCACCTGTGCATGAAACCCAGCTTGACTTCTAACCATCTGTTCAACTTTGGACATGCTTCAGTTCCCTCATCTGTAAAATGGGGAGGGTAATAAGTCTACTAAGGAGAATTACTATGAAAATCAAATACAATAATGTATGACTTAGCATTAAACACTGGGGCCTAGTTGGTCCTGTATTATCCCTTGATTGTTATAAGCCACTGAATATTTACAGGGCTGTGCTGGTAACTACAGTGTTAACCGACTTAACTATATCAAATTATTCCAAATTTAAAATACTGGGTCATTATTAAGGAATCAAAATGTTCTAAACACTGCCAGAAAATTCTGTGAAATTCAAAGCTTGGTGACAGGAGAAAATTCAGTAAATGGCCAAGTCTGACTAACTAGAACAGAATGGGTACTGTTCACAAGAACAAAGAGCATAAATAAAAGCAAATTGTGATTTCCATTTGCCACTTTTCTAATTCACCTCTTTTACTCCTTTCATACGTATCACGCCCTCCACTGTCATTCAACTGCAAAAGCTCAGATCACAGAAAGTTTTTAGCTTCTGAAGTCAGCAGACTGGGTGAGGCAAGTCAAAAAACCAGGGAAGAAAAGCGAATATATTCCATCACTGCTTGTTTGCTGCAAACATGAGCTTAGCTGAGCTGTTTGGCTCTCCTTTGTGAGTTCTTCCTGCCACGATATTTAACTGAAAGTTAGATAAACCTGACCCATGTCACACCTTCCTGTTTTTAAAATTCAACATAATGAAGATACCTATTGCAACTCTCAAGAAAACAGTAGATTTCTGTTCATTAGAGCTCCAATATTTGACTGTTGCAGGTAGCAAGAAGTTTTAGTTTTCCAGTTAAACTCTGTATCCAGAGCTCTAACAACTGGTGAGGAGGGTGGGATAGTGGGAGAAAAGCTAAGGCAGTGCTTCTCAACCTGGGCTGCACATTGCAATCACCTGGGAAGCTTTCAAAGCTACGAATGACCCAGGTGATGCCAAAGTTGCTGGTCCATAGACTACACTTGGGGAAGCAGAAGTCTGAGCAATAGCATCTTCAGCTTTAATGAAAGTAAGCCAAGATTAAGGAAGTGCTGCTTTATGGCAAGGTCTCTCAGTCCTGGCACTGCTGACATTTGCTGTGGGAACTTCCTGTGCATTGTAGGATGTTTACCAGCATCCATGGCCTCTACCCACTGGATGTCAACGCTCTACAATATAACTAGTACTCCCCCCATCACAGGTTTAATCACTAGTCAGAATATTTAGCTTTATCAGGCCATGGAACATAGCAAAACCAGTTAACTTTTATAAAGGTGCTTAGTAGTCACTACTGGCACTTGGCAAGAATATGACCGCTAAAGTTGCCAGGAAAAGAACTATAAGCATTTGCCTTATATCCTGATGGGTTACAGAATCTTCTCATCTGATAAAATCTGTATTGTTTTACTGTTGAGTATAACACATACAAAGCAAAGAAGTAATAAAGTCATAGTTTTCAAAGCACTCTTCAACAAGGAATTACAGGACAGATCCCAGAATCTGTCATGGGCTACCATACCATCATCTCAGATTTTTCCTTCTAGCTGCTCCAGAATACAGGATGCTAGAGGGCTTAATTATTCTTTATGATCACAACTGACTTTTTCCCTTCTTTTTTTGTGAAAAATAACATATATACAAAAAAGTTTAAAAGAACCATTAAAAGGCCATAAAAACATTACTGGTAGGCAGACTAATGGCCTCCCAAAGAGGTCTACATCCTAATCCCTGGAACCTGTGACTGCTACTTTACATGGAAAAAGGGACTTTACAGTTGTGATTAAGTTAAGGGTCTCTAGATGGGAAGATCATCCTGGATTACGCTGGTGGGCACATGTAATCACAAGAATTCTGATAAGAGGGAGGTGAGACACCGGGGACAGAGATTGGAGTGATGCAGCCATGAGCCAAGGGATGCCCACCATTGCCAGAACTTGGAAGAAGCAAAGAACAAATTCTTCCCCAGAGCCCCCAGAAACAACAGGCACTTCCTGTGATACTGTGATTTTAGCTCTCCAGGAGTCATTTTGGACTTCCAGCCTTCAGAACTATAAGAGAAAACATTTGTGTTGTTTTAAGCCACTATATTTGTGGTAATTTGTTACAGCAGCATCAGGAAGCTAATATAACATTTCTCAAGTCAGAAAGCTAAACTGAATATTCTGGTTTATCATTAGCACTGAATTTATAGGTAATTGTGATAGTTATCTACAAGTTCATATCTTCACACATTCTGTTTTTGACACTTATTAATAATAATTGCTAACCTTTGTGGAGTACTCAGTAAGTGCCAGGCACAAATTTAAGTACTTTACATGGAGGATCTTATTATTCCTTACAACCTTTCAATCAGGTATGTGCTATTGTTATCTGTAAACAGCACTTTTCCCAAGAACACAGAACTAAAAGATTAGGTTCTATATCTTTCACTGACAAAATTTTAACAGTCAATAATAAACAAAACAGAGTTAGTTCTGAAACCTCTCATGCAAATATATATATACAAGCAAGAACGCAAATGATCTATAGTCAATGATCTTCCCACAAACAGTACTACTATTTCCTAAGAGAGGTGTGCTTACAAAGTCAGTGCATTAACTGAGATGCTTTCTAAATGAAATTTACGCAGTTTTAACTAGGTACTCCCCAAAGTCACTAATCACAAATATTTTCACTACCTAAGCCCCCTACTTCTTGCAATTTTAAATAGAAAAATGAAGTTAACCTTGATTACCAGGTGAAGGACTATAATGAAACAAAAATTGGGAAACAGATGCTGATTAAGCAAGTAGAAATACTGACTTGGAGTCTTAACAAAGTTAATGATGGAAAGCCATCAGACACTGTAGAATTTGAAGATAAAAGCAACAAGATTTGAAGTACTGGGTGTGGGCAGAAAGTAAATGAGAAATCAAAGATGATTCCCAGATTTGGCCAGAGAATAGAGGTGTAGTGTGCTACCATTAACTGAGAGGGAAAGCCTAGGGGTAAAATAAGTTTGGGAAGATGTTGGGGAGACATGGTCTGTTTTGAACACTTTAAATTTGAGATGCCTATTTCATTTCCAAGTAAATTTGATATATTAGTGTTCTCAGCAGCCTTTTAAGATGGTCCAGTGATCTTTGCCTCCTTTTTATTCATGACCTTGTATAATCCTAGCCCTTTGAGTATGAGAGAAACTTAGTGACTCATTAATAAGGTCAAAGTGATGAGATGTCACTTCTGAGACATGACTTCTCATTTGCTGTTACTCTCTTACTTACTCACTTTGATGAAACCAGCTACTATATTCTGAGCTGTCCTATGGAGCAGCCTGCATGGCAAGAAAATGAGGGTAGCCCCTGACCCAGAGTCAGTGAAAAACTGAAGCCCCCTTTCCAATAATTTGCAGAGAACTGAACACTGCCAACAGCCACTGTCTGAGCTTGGAAGTAGATCCCACCCCATTCAAACTTGTCCCCAGCCAGCACCTTGCAAACTTGTGAGAGACCCTGAGCCTGGGGACACAGTTAAGTCATGCCCTGATTCCTGACCCACAGAATCTGTGTCATAAAAAATACTATTTCTTAAGTCAGTAGGTTCTGAACTAATTTGTTAAGGAGTAACAGATACTAATGCAGATGGCTCAGACATAGGAGAAATTTGAACCGCAGACATATATTTAGGAGTCACTAACAGACAGACTTTATTTGAAGTCAAGGAACAAGATGTAATCACCCATGGAGAAGAGCTAGAGAAGAGGGCTCAGGACTGAAACTTTCAATTACAACACAAAGAGAGATAACAAGGTAAACTAGAAAATAGTGAGTTCAGAAAAAAAAAAACAAACCAGGAGGAATTGCTTTGAGATGAAAGTTTTAGTCAACTGGGTCAAATTATGCAAAGATGAGAACTGAGAATTAACCAATGCATTGGTAACATAGAACTCATCAGTAACTTTAACATACCCATTTTGCTGGGAATAAAAACCTCATTGGATTTGGCTAAGGAGCAAATGGAAGGCAGGAAGAGCGAAAATACTGAATAAAGATAACTCTTGGAGGAGTTTATGTGTGGCGTCAACAGGACCATACCTCAAGATGTTATCCTTAAAATTGTGGGGGAAAAGCTATACTTATATACTCATGGCAATGATCCCATATTGGTGATGCAGCAACCAATTTCATCCCCCTATCCCATACTGTCCACACCCCTTTTCAACATGAAAAATGTTAGAATGAGCATATCCATTCATCCAAATATCCCTAAAGATTGGGAGAAGGATCAAAGGAGGAGGAAGAGTTACAACAGAGAAGAAAGGATTTAACAAATGAGTATGACTACTGAATCATTTTATTGATATTTATTTTAGTCTCCAGAGTCTTAGAGCAGCTAGATGGAAAAACCTAAAATTGTGGACCTATAACCCATACCAAACTCTGAAATCTGTTCTATCGCTACTTGTTAAAATGTACTTTGAAAAAGAAACATACTTTGAAATGTACTGCCTTTTTGGATGGAAACAATGGTAAGGTGTTAAATAGCTGAGTGTGAAATGTGTGAAAAAAGAGGAGATTTAAAGACAGGGGTGAATAAACAAAATAATATTCAGAGAGTGATAAGATGAATGTCCTAGATGAGTAGTAGGATTTTGTGGTGCTATTGCGTGCCCATTGGTGAAATGTGAGAAGTAGTATGATTTACTTCAGCAATTCTCAACAATTTGGGTGAAGTATAGAATAGGTGGATAGTTGGATTTAACTCAATTTGAGTTTAGCTTTTTCCAAATGAGTATAATAGAAAGACCGAAGAGGAAACATTTTATAAGTTTAACAACTGGTTATATCGTTGGACCATGGAACTGCACCAATAAACTGTTTTTTATATGACGTCCATGCAGAATTATTTTTTTCTAATAGTTTGGGCCCGCCAATGTAGCATCATGCTAATTGGAAGCTAACTTAGCTCAGGTAGTTCTAAAGAATGGTTTCATGATTATGATGAAGACAATACTCAATATGACAGACTGAAGATATGAAGACACCCAGGTCCCTTTAGCTGCCTATGTTTTAACTCCCTGGGTAATGTATCTGGTGTTTGCACTTAAAAGAAATGTTTTCAGGCTTGATGGGGTCTAAATACACTCATTCCTGGACTGGAAGCTAGTCTACTATTTTATCTGTGCTATCTCAGATGCAAGGTATGGGCTTGACATTGCACTTTAACAGGATTTACAACTTGTTCTTTGAAAAATAGGCACAATTTTAAATTCCAGTAGACATTATTGCAATCATGGCAGGAGAAATCCCAATTTTCAGAAACCTATGGGCTTCAAGGAAAATAGATCAAAAAATAGTTCCTCAACAACATCATGCAGAGAAGTATGTCTCCAACTATTTACTAGACAAAATATGTACCTGAAATGTTCAAGGGGGTGACATGAATAACCACACTGATATTACCATCCCAAATGGCAAGATCTTGCCTTCCCTGTTGAGAGCATTTCTCAATAGACTCCACAATCTCTCTGCTATCCACCCACCAATAATAAAGTGCTTTGACCCAAAGGTGGTGGAATCCGTCTTAATTCATAAGTGTCTGAACCAGTAAAACCATTGTTTCTTTCACTGACCATTTAACATTTTTCTTTCATAGCAGTTCACTCTAAAAGCTAAACTATGTTTTGCTAGCAGTTTTTATCCCTTTAGAATGCTTAACGATAATTATCCTTTCACCCACACAATATTTAGTTATTTTTTAAATGGGATATATATTAACTATTAGTGTTAAAATCTTATTTCTCTAACAGAAAAGCTTTTGAAAACATTAGGTCTGGGTAGGAGTGTTTAAAGGTGTCCTTGGAAGGCATTTCTCAAGGTAATTCTATCAACTTGGGTCTTGCCTTTGCTTCACAAAATTCTTCCATTAAAGGATGACAGGTTTGGGAGAATTCCAGGACTTCTGGGTTCTGCCTTACACAGTTTGTTCTATCCCATTCTTGTTTCTCAGGACACTTTTCGTAAAAATCTAATTCATGGTGACTGACACTCCCACTGAAACCTCTCTGCAACTAATATATTCCAGCAGCTACGACCATGTATTCCTTCTTGTCCATTTGCTCACGTTAACTTTCTCCCCTAAGTTGAAGTTTCCGACTGCTTGTTGGAAATATGCTGGGTTCACTATTTTCCTGCCAAAAGCTGTGGATTCTAATTAAATAACTCAGAGAAAGCAGTCATAATCAAAAGCTAAATAACAAGTCCTTGGGAATGCAATCACTGCCAGGTGGGAAAGGACAGTGGGGATGGTATAAACTTCTGTTGGCCTCTCGGAAGAGACAGAGTGGCATAATGAAAAGCCTGCTAGCCTCTCTCTGTGATCTAAGTCCTGGGCTTGAATCCTAGCTATGCTACTTCAGGGAAATAAGTTCATATACTGAAACTTATTTTCTCTGCAAGATGGGAAACATAATAATGGCCTTGCCTATCTCCAAGCACTGTGGAATATAAAATATTACCCTTATTCCCTGCATGCCTATCCTGCATTCCACATGTGGCAAACTAACACTGGAGGACATTGAATGGAAAATACTATTTTCTACATACATCCTTTCTCTTTAATTGAGTCCCACTTATATCAACCCATTTTTCAAAAGACATGAGAAGGCATCCTCATTTAGCAAGTGGAGAAACTGAGGTCCAATAATCTATAATTAGATGACTTCCAAAAAATCACAGATAACACAGGATTGCTTTAACATACTAGGTCAGTGCTTTGTTCACACAAGTCTTTAGCTTTCAAGGGTCCATAGCACCGTTTCCTACTTAAATGCTGGTGACTGGAGGTTTTTACAAAGCAGGGCCACATGGCCAAATCACTCAGAGCTAGAAAGTATGGTTTGAATTTTTTAAAAAAAAATCTCCATATATGTAAGCACAATTTCATTTAAAACACATTTGGAATGGAGGAAGGTTACCACTTTAAGTTCAAAGAAAAAGGTTACCCTGCAGTCATGTCCATAACATCACTTTGTCTAGGGAAAGAACAGATTCTTCCAAAAGCCCAATCAAAACTCTATTATTTCAATTAAACTAATTGACTCAGCACTGGAAGCTCGAGCTTGAGGGCCCATAATTACACAGACCTCTATTAAAGCTCTGTTCTTAATTTCTTTGTTGTAATTTTCTATCCTTTTTTCTTACGCTGTGAAGACAGAACTGTATAAACTCCAAGACCTCTCCTGCTCACCACATGCACTCAAGTTACTCTCTGTCATATTTCATGTCAAGTTGACTGAACACTTCCACATTTCCAGGGACCCAGAAACACTGAAATATAATGAAATACAGGCTATTACTCACTGGTGAAAAAGTCCTTCTAGGTGGATTGCCAGAATAATTTACAGAACAAACTTCTGGGAAAGAGTGCTGATGTACAGAGAAATAGGAAGAATAGCAACTTGGCAGCTAAGAGAACAAGACTGAAGTCCAGAGTCTGATACACTGCTCACAAACATTAAGATCTTGGCAAAGTCACTTAACCTCTCTGGGCTTTACTATTATCTTTATAATGAAAGAACTGGAGAACATCACGGCAATTTCTTCTTGGAACATTTGAAATGATATAATATAGCAATATTTCTCAAAGTCATATTATTTTAAGATTCAATCTCATATTGCAACAAACAGATGCAGTGGCAGAAGGGAACATTCTCTTCCTAATGTCTTTCTATACCTGGGGCTTCCAAACCAGAAAGTATCTCCCAGAGTGATTAACATTGGTCTGCCTGCCTGTTCACCAACTTGAAACCCAAGAGGACATACTCAGTGTGTTGTGCTATTTTTCATCAAAAGGAAAGTTTGGTCAGGGTCTATATGTGTTACACTAACTATGGTAAGAAGGGAGCAACATTTCCCATGGAAACTAAGCTACTTCAGTGTTTCCTTACTTGTTCTCATGATAGTGAAGTTCAATGCATCCAAGTATCATTAAATAATATTTACTTCTTGGATATCTGTCTCTAATATGGCTCACCAATTCTATCCCTTTCTGCAGAGACATGTCATCCCTCCATTGAGAGCTAAAGTCTATTCCTCTCTTCCTCTAATCTGAACTGCTCTTTGATCAGTAGAATATAACAGAAGTGATGCTGTACAATGTTTGTGGCTAAGCCATATATGCTGCCTGACTTCTTGAAACTTTTACTCTGGGTGAAGCCCATTTCCATGTGAGAAGTCTGGCTAATCTGACACCAGCATACTGGAAAGAAGCCCAAGCCAGACATCTGGAGAGGTGGTGTAGAATAGAATAAGAGGCCCTCCTCTCCCCTCTTTGTCCGCCGGCCCGCCCGCCCTCCTGTCCCCTCTTTGTCCGCTGGCCCGCCGCACGATGCCCATGCCCCGCAGCAGCCGGCCCGCCCGCCCTCCTCTCCCCTCTTCCCCCTCCTGCTCCGGCGGCTCTCCAACCACCACCGTGCCCTCTTCCACCTTCACCGGCTCCTCCGCCACCGGCCTCAACAGCCTTGCCACCCTCACCTTTCCTCCTCCAGAACAGCTACTGGGGGAGTGGAGACAATACAGAGCAGCTCCCGGAGCCACAACGGAGATCAAAGGGACGGCGTACCCCATCCTGGAACGACTGACTGTCTGGGAGAACCAGCTCCGGTGAGATCACCGAGGGGCGCGGACTTTCCCGGGCAGGATAGCAAGCGGCCAGAGTCCCTCCCTTCTTCCTTCCCAGGCCAACTGGCAGAATTGGGCAGGCGGTCCCCTTGGGGCGCGGCGGCTGGCGCCCCCACCACGTGAAGTCCCCCGGACCAACTGAGAGAGTTGGGTCGGAAATCCCCAGACTGCGGAGAACAGTGACCAGGGGGTCCCTTCCAAACACGTGACTCCCCGGTCTGGCTGGGAACAGTGCACTCTCCCAGGATGCAACAGCTGGCGCCCTTCCGCCACGCTTGGCGCGCTGGGCCGACTAGGAAATTCGGTCGGGCGCTCTCCCGTGCTGCGGCGGCCAGCAACCCTCCTTGCGTTCGGACCCCCGGGCTGGCTGGCACTCTTCCAAGATGCTTCGGCTACCAAACCTCCCCTACGGCGAGAGTTTTCCAGAGTTAAAGGACCCACAGCAACTTTCACTGGTGGATCCTGTAGACAAACTTGTGCCACAAGCGCCACCTACTGGGCAGGATAAGAAAAACAGAACCCAGAGATTTCACAGAAAAATCTTTCAACCTGTGGGGTCCAACACCCAGGGAAATCTGACTAAATGCCCAGACGCCAGCAGAAGATAACGGATCACGCTCAGAAAATTGAAAATATGGCCCAGTCAAAGGAACAAACCAATAGTTCAAATGAGATACAGGAGCTGAAACAACTAATGCTGAATATACGAACAGAAATGGAAAACCTTTCCAAAAATGAAATCGATAAATGGAAGGAGGACATGAAGAAGACATGGGCTGATCAAAAAGAAGAAATAGAAAAACTGAAACAAATCACAGAGCTTATGGAAGTGAAGGATAAAGTAGAAAAGATGGAAAAAACAATGGATACCTACAATGATAGATTTAAAGAGACAGAAGATAGAATTAGTGACTTCGAGGATGGAACATCTGAATTCCAAAAAGAAACAGAAACTATCCGGAAAAGAATGGAAAAATTCGAACAGGGTATCAGGGAACTCAAGGACAATATGAACTGCACAAATATATGTGTTGTGGGTGTCCCAGAAGGAGAAGAGAAGGGAAAAGGAGAAGAAAAACTAATGGAAGAAATTATCACTGAAAATTTCCCAACTCTTATGAAAGACCTAAAATTACAGATCCAAGAAGTGCGGCGCACCCCAAAGAGATTGGACCCAAATAGGCGTTTCCCAAGACACTTATTAGTTAGAATGTCAGAGGTCAAAGAGAAAGAGAGGATCTTGAAAGCAGCAAGAGAAAAACAATCCATCACATACAAGGGAAACCCAATAAGACTGTGTGTAGATTTCTCAGCAGAAACCATGGAGGCTAGAAGACAGTGGGATGATATATTCAAGTTACTAAAAGAGAAAAACTGCCAACCAAGACTCCTATATCCAACAAAATTGTCCTTCAAACATGAGGGAGAAATTAAAACATTTTCAGACAAAAAGTCACTGAGAGAATTTGTGACCAAGAGACCAGCTCTGCAAGAAATGCTAAAGGGAGCACTAGAGTCAGATACAAAAAGACAGAAGAGAGAGACATGGAGAAGAGTGTAGAAAGAAGGAAAGTCAGATATGATATATATAATACAAAAGGCAAAATGGTAGGGGAAAATATTATCCAAACAGTAATAACTCTAAATGTAAATGGACTGAATTCCCCAATCAAAAGACACAGACTGGCAGAATGGATTAAAAAACAGGATCCTTCTAAATGCTGTCTACAGGAAACACATCTTAGACCCAAAGATAAATACAGGTTGAAAGTGAAAGGTTGGGAAAAGATATTTCATGCAAATAACAACTGGAAAAGAGCAGGAGTGGCTATACTAATATCAAACAAATTAGACTTCAAATGTAAAACAGTTAAAAGAGACAAAGAAGGACACTATATACTAATAAAAGGAACAATTAAACAAGAAGACATAACAATCATAAATATTTATGCACCAAACCAGAATGCCCCAAAATACGTGAGGAATACACTGCAAACACTGAAAAGGGAAATAGACACATATACCATAATAGTTGGAGACTTCAATTCACCACTCTCATCAATGGACAGAACATCTAGACAGAGGATCAATAAAGAAATAGAGAATCTGAATATTACTATAAATGAGCTAGACTTAACAGACATTTATAGGACATTACATCCCACAACAGCAGGATACACCTTTTTCTCAAGTGCTCATGGATCATTCTCAAAGACAGACCATATGCTGGGTCACAAAGCAAGTCTTAACAAATTTAAAAAGATTGAAATCATACACAACACTTTCTTGGATCATAAAGGAATGAAGTTGGAAATCAATAACAGGCGTAGTGCCAGAAAATTCACAAATACATGGAGGCTCAACAACACACTCTTAAACAACAAGTGGGTCAAAGAAGAAATTGCAAGAGAAATTAGTAAATACCTAGAGCGAATGAAAATGAAAACACAACATATCAAAACTTATGGGACGCAGCAAAGGCAGTGCTAAGAGGGAAATTTATTGCCCTAAATGCCTATATCAGAAAAGAAGAAAAGGCAAAAATGCAAGAATTAACTGTCCACTTGGAAGAACTGGAGAAAGAACAGCAAACTAATCCCAAAGCAAGCAAAAGGAAAGAAATAACAAAGATTAGAGCAGAAATAAATGAAATTGAAAACATGAAAACAATAGAGAAAATCAATAAGACCAGAAGTTGGTTCTATGAGAAAATCAATAAGATTGATGGGCCCTTAGCAAGACTGACAAAAAGAAGAACAGAGAGGATGCAAATAAATAAGATCAGAAATGGAAGAGGAGACATAACTACTGACCTCACAGAAATAAAGGAGGTAATAACAGGATACTATGAACAACTTTACACTAATAAATACAACAATTTAGATGAAATGGACGGGTTCCTGGAAAGACATGAACAACCAACTTTGACT
Source organism: Tamandua tetradactyla (assembly GCF_023851605.1). NCBI lineage: Eukaryota > Metazoa > Chordata > Mammalia > Pilosa > Myrmecophagidae > Tamandua > Tamandua tetradactyla. The sequence goes on along the minus strand of NC_135330.1, from coordinate 97,177,852 downwards.
CAAGAAGAAATAGATGACCTCAACAAACCAATCACAAGTAAAGAGATTGAATTAGTCATTCAAAAGCTCCCTAAAAAGAAAAGTCCAGGACCAGGTGGCTTCACATGTGAATTCTATCAAACATTCCAGAAAGAATTAGTACCAACTCTCCTCAAACTCTTCAAAAAAATCGAAGCAGAGGGAAAACTACCTAATTCATTCTATGAAGCCAACATCACCCTCATACCAAAACCAGGCAAAGATATTACAAAAAAAGAAAACTACAGACCAATCTCTCTAATGAATATAGATGCAAAAATCCTCAATAAAATTCTAGCAAATCGTATCCAACAACACATTAAAAGAATTATACATCATGACCAAGTAGGATTCATCCCAGGTATGCAAGGATGGTTCAACATAAGAAAATCAATTAATGTAATACACCACATCAACAAATCAAAGCAGAAAAATCACATGATCATCTCAATTGATGCAGAGAAGGCATTTGACAAGATTCAACATCCTTTCCTGTTGAAAACACTTCAAAAGATAGGAATACAAGGGAACTTCCTTAAAATGATAGAGGGAATATATGAAAAACCCACAGCTAATATCATCCTCAATGGGGAAAAATTGAAAACTTTCCCCCTAAGATCAGGAACAAGACAAGGATGTCCACTATCACCACTATTATTCAACATTGTGTTGGAAGTTCTAGCCAAAGCAATTAGACAAGAAAAAGAAATACAAGGCATCAAAATTGGAAAGGAAGAAGTAGAACTATCACTGTTTGCAGACGATATGATACTATACGTCGAAAACCCGGAAAAATCCACAACAAAACTACTAGCGCTAATAAATGAGTACAGCAAAGGAGCAGGCTACAAGATCAACATTCAAAAATCTGTAGCTTTTCTATACACTAGTAATGAACAAGCTGAGGGGGAAATCAAGAAACGAATCCCATTTACAATTGCAACTAAAAGAATAAAATACCTAGGAATAAATTTAACCAAAGAGACAAAAAACCTATATAAAGAAAACTACAAAAAACTGCTAAAAGAAATCACAGAAGACCTAAATAGATGGAAGGGCATACCGTGTTCATGGATTGGAAGACTAAATATAGTTAAGATGTCAATCCTACCTAAACTGATCTAAAGATTCAATGCAATACCAATCAAAATCCCAACAACTTATTTTTCAGAATTAGAGAAACCAATAAACAAATTTATCTGGAAGGGTAGGGTGCCCCGAATTGCTAAAAACATCTTGAGGAAAAAAAACGAAGCTGGAGGTCTCTCAATGCCGGACTTTAAGGCATATTATGAAGCCACAGTGGTCAAAACAGCATGGTATTGGCATAAAGATAGATATATCGACCAATGGAATCAAATAGAGTGCTCAGATATAGACCCTCTCATCTATGGACATTTGATCTTTGATAAGGCAGTCAAGCCAACTCACCTGGGACAGAACAGTCTCTTTAATAAATGGTGCCTAGAGAACTGGATATCCATGTGTAAAAGAATGAAAGAAGACCCGTATCTCACACCTTATACAAAAGTTAACTCAAAATGGATCAAAGATCTAAACATTAGATCTAAGACCATAAAACAGTTAGAGGAAAATGTAGGGAGATATCTTATGAATCTTACAACTGGAGGTGGTTTTATGGACCTTAAACCTATAGCAAGAGCACTGAAGAAAGAAAGAAAGAAATGGGAGCTCCTCAAAATTAAACACTTTTGTGCATCAAAGAACTTCATCAAGAAAGTAGAAAGACAGCCTACACAATGGGAGATAATATTTGGAAATGACATATCAGATAAAGGTCTAGTATCCAGAATATATAAAGAGATTGTTCAACTCAACAACAAAAAGACAGCCAACCCAATTACAAAACAGGAAAAAGACTTGAACAGACACCTACCAGAAGAGGAAATATGGATGGCCAAGAGGCACATGAAGAGATGCTCAATGTCCCTGGCCATTAGAGAAATGCAAATCAAAACCACAATGAGATATCATCTCACACCCACCAGAATGCCCATTATCAACAAAACAGAAAATGACAAGTGCTGGAGAGGATGCGGAGAAAGAGGCACACTTATCCACTGTTGGTGGGAATGTCAAATGGTGCAACCACTATGGAAGGCAGTTTGGCGGTTTCTCAAAAAGCTGAATATAGAATTGCCATACGACCCAGCAATACCATTGCTAGGTATCTACTCAAAGGACTTAAGGGCAAAGACACAAACGGACATTTGCACACCAACGTTTATAGCAGCGTTATTTACAATTGCAAAGAGATGGAAACAGCCAAAATGTCCATCAACAGAAGAATGGCTAAACAAACTGTGGTATATACATACGATGGAATATTATGCAGCTTTAAGACAAGATAAACTTATGAAGCATGTAATAACATGGATGGACCTAGAGAATATTATGCTGAGTGAATCCAGCCAAAAACTAAAGGACAAATACTGTATGGTCCCACTGATGTGAACGGAGAATAAACTTGAAATATGTCATTGGTAACAGAGTCCAGCAGGAGTTAGAAACAGGGTAAGATAATGGGTAATTAGAGCAGAAGGGATACAGACTGTGCAAGAGGACTAGATACAAAAACTCAAAAATGGACAGCACAATAATACCTAATTGTAAAGTAATCATGTTAAAACACTGAATGAAGCTGCATCTGAGCTATAGGGTTTTTTTTTGTTTTTTTACCATTATTACTACTTTTATTTCTTTTCTCCATATTAACATTTTATATCTTTTTCTGTTGTGTTGCTAGTTCCTCTAAACCGATGCAAATGTACTAAGAAACGATGATCATGCATCTATGTGATGATGTTAAGAATTACTGAGTGCATATGTAGAATGGTATGATTTCTAAATGTTGTGTTAATTTTTTTTTCTTTCTTTCCGTTAATAAAAAAAAAAAAGAATAGAATAAGAGATGCCTGACCATCCCTCAGCTGTTCAAGCCATTCCAGCCCAGTCAACATATATTTGAGTGAAGAAACTTTCAGATGACTCCAGACTCAGTTGCCACTTTATGTAACTATATGAGAGACCAAGTAAGAACTTCCAGCAGAGCCATCAATGCCCAGAATAAGGGGTTGGTTTAAGCTGGCAAGTTTTTAGGTGGTTAGTAACAGGTAACTACAACTTTTGCTAAACCAAACCTCCCTTTTTCTTTTATTTCTTTTTTAAATCTTTCTATACAATGTAGGTATGGGCTGTAATACAACTCAGATTCCTATACCTTCATTTCTTTTCACATTAGGTATAAAAGAATGGGTCTCTGTGGCATTTCGCTTCACACTCAATGACCTCATTTAACACTACTGCCTTTTTCTTTATTTTGCTAGCCATAATATGTGTCAAATAATTTGTTTGTTTGCTTTGTACTTCTTAGGACTAACCTCTCAGCTTTAGGTATCCAACCAACCCATGAATGCACAACCTTTACCCTCAGAAGAAATAGCTCTTATAGTTAGACTGCCAAGTATATAAAAGAGAGTCAGTTTAGTAAGTTATTGAAACTTAATCTTAAAGACAGTGTTACACTGATTAAAAATTTCAGTAAATTGATGATTTGACATGCATACTGCCATCACACAATTCCAAATCATGGTATAAAATTTATATTAACACTCTGAATTAATAGAAATACAGAGTAACACCACTTTTTTTATACATAATTTCCCACAAACACAGTTTTAATCTATACACTAATGTTTAATTACAACAAGGGGAGTTCACTACACACTACACATGGTTCTTTGATTTCTTCATGAAGTTTATGGCTGGAATGTGCCAGTAGGAACACACATTACCAATTCTCAGCATCATGACTCTGCATGGAAAGTGAGCCATTTCTAAACTAACTTCTACACAAGCAGCAGAAGTTTTACATATCAATATACTGACTTCTGCACAGCCCAAAGTGAAGATCAAAGTGCATATGATCGATATGTTGAAAATCAAAATCTTATAGAACTAACTACACCTGTAGTTAGGACTCTGTGCTGGTTTGAAAGTATTATGTACCCCATAAAAGCTGTTTTAAACCTGATCCAATCCTGTGGTAGTGACCATTTCTTTTAATCCTGATTCAATACTGTAGGTTGAAACTTTTGATTAGATTATCCCACAGAGCTCTGAGACACTCAATTGTGGGTGTGACTGTTTGATTAGATGGAGATTTGACTTTACCCATTCCAGGTGGGCCTTGATTAGTTTACTAGAATATTTAAAAGGGGAAACATTTTTGGGAAACCTCAGAAACAACAGAAGCCTAAAAGCCTGCAGAGAGGGTGCCAAAAGAAGCTTCAGAGCAGAGCTGACATGGATGCCAACACTTGGAGAAGAGAGACATGGATGTTTGGAGATGCTTATAGCTCAGCAGACATCATCATGAGATGTCAAGCAAGCCAGAACCTGGAGAGAGCCAAAGGAATCTAAGAGATGAAAGCCAGCCCTGGGGAAGCAAAGCGAGGAACCCCCACAGGAAGAGAGGCTAAAGGCAAGGGAGCCCAAGAGCAAGAGACTAGCAGATGCCAGCCAAGCAACTACCCAGTGAAGAGAGGTGTCCCTGACCCATCAACCTTCATTGAATTAAGGTATCTTTCCCTGGATGCCTTAGTTTGAACATTTTTTAAAGGCTAAGAACTGTAAGCTTGTAACTTATTAAATTCCCCCTCTTTAAAATGCTTTTTTCAGTTCTGGTATATCACATTCCGGCAGCTTGCACACTAAAACAGACTCCAACTCAACTAAGTTATATTTTCATGAACATCACATCAGAGATGATAAATAAAAATCTATACCACACATTTAATTTTCATGGACTAATTAGTATACTTGAGAAATCAGAGCCTATCATTGACTTCTGAAATACAGTAAATAAAAACACAGCAAGCGATTTACTCAACATTTTCATATTCTACATAATAGATATTTTCTGGTTATACATATTTGCATGATACTAGCATTACATAATACTCTTCACTTAATTCAAGGTTAATTTGAATTTATATTCCCAGATCTCCAGAAGAACAAGTCTGTTTATAATCAGTGAGCATTTTTAAACAGCTGTGCTTTGTATTTTAGAGAACTTCTGAATCATAAAGAATGTCATAGGTCATTTCATAAAACCCAAGCCTAGTTCTTGAATGACCTATGACATTCATAGAAACAGATTCAGTGTCAATATCCAGAGGAGGAGGAAAGGAGGAAAGGGATTTCCTCAAATATGTACATGCATGCTTACATCTACATACATACACACACACACACACCCATAACAAGTAGAAGATATAGGATCAGGTCTTTCTATCACATTCCAGAGTTGCTTCCATTGCTCTCTGGCCATCTGTCAAAAAAAATTCCCTATTTAAACAATTATCATTCTGTGCCCACCTTCTCAGGTAACTCACCAAAGAACGCATTGAAATGTCCTTACAATTATTCAATTTGTTTAATTATATGGATTTTTCCATATCATCTCTCTCTGGTGACATTTCAAAAGAACTGTCAAATTGGACCACTGACGATGGTGGATTTCTATGATAAAAGATTGAGTCTCTCTAGAAACCAGAGCTTTGGGTAAAGGTGGAATGTATGAATTAATGTCATAGATCATTAAGATTTCTCACTCAGAAGATGAATCTCAGGACATGTATCATTCTCTTGGGCGAAAGCATGGTCCATTATGGTGGTGAGATCATCCCAAGCAAAGAAATATGCAGAAACCTTTTGAATGAGAGAGTTTAACACACAGACCATATTGTGATTTTCATTACACATTTTAACACTACTTATTTTCAATTTTCCTCAAGTATACCAAGAAGTAAGATGTCCATATGTTTTTCAAAGTATATTATATGGAATTCTGAATTTTCAGAAAGACTGGCTACTGTTCCGTGATATTCTTTCAATATGAAGACAGAGCTTAAATGAAATTGCCAATACTTTGCCATTTTAAGTAAGTGTGAGATTATTAACTATCAAATATCCAAATTATATTTTCATATTCACCTTAGGAACATACATACTACCCAAAGATAATCAAGAAAATATCAGTGGGCCACGGTAGCTCAGCAGGCAAGAATGCTTGCCTGCCATGCCAGAGGACCTGGGTTTAATTCCCGGTGCCTGCCCATGTTAAAAAAAAATGAAAATATCAGAAATTGTACCAATTAAATATTGTCATGATTAACTGTTTTTGTCCCATTTATCTTATTTCACCAATGGTAATATTTTCTTCTGTAACTTGAATCACTTCATCAAATTACTTAAAATCTTCAGAAAGATTAAAACATCAATATGTGGTTAGTCTTACTTATTCTATATATTTACAATTTGTGTGATAGTGTTTAAAAACCACATTGGTTCCAAGTGCCTGCCCATGTTGAAAAAAAAAAAAACACCAGAAAGCTCTAATTTAGAGCAGGGGCTCATGGCCAAATCTGACGCACTGCCTGTTTTGTAAGACCCACAAGCTAAGAATGGGTTGCACATTTTAAAATGAAAATGAAAGAAGAGTATTTCATGCCACATGAAAATTACATGAATGATAATGTCAATGTCCATAAATAAAGTTGTACTGGAATACATTTGTGCTATGGATGATTTCCTATCTCTGAATTAAAATAGCACTTTGGTTCTTTGATATTATCTGTACTTGTTTTCTAGACAAGTTTATAAGAGAAAATGCAAGTCATGTAAAACAGCATGTCCAACAGGTGCACGGGGTTTTTATCCTCCAAGTGTTTGGCTACTGAAAATTTAAATAATTTTTAATGTCATAATCTATATGAGAAATGCTTACTTATTCAATATTTGTAAATGAATTACTGAGTGTACTGGATGGACAGCCCCCGAAAGGGCTGAATTTGATAACCTAGATGCATGTGGAGACTTGAGAGTTACAATTTTTTTTGACTCAACCAACGCTATGGTAGCAATTTAAGAAGGAAGGTGACAATCCTCATTTTCAGCTGGACTCCAGATAAAATTATTTAGGACATGGTACTAAAAATTCATTCTTCCAAAAGATATTATGATTGAAAGGTTGAAGCTCTGCATCTCAACAGGTTAGATCTTTACAACAGCATGTTTCTCTATTTGTGCCAAGCCACAAATCTATCAGAAAATGAAACTATTAGAAATTATAATATTTAATCTTCAGTATATAGAATAGTGGGAGGGCATACTGGACTCTCCAAACAAAACAAAACAAACAACTCCCCTGACCCTGACTATGTTCTTCCTCCCACTTCACACACACACACACACACACACACACACACACACACACACACACATTTATTTCACTCTCAGTAACAAAATTAAAGTTTCAACAAGAGTTCCTCCAGTCAACAACACATACTCATTTTTTTAAAAAAACAGCCTTCCTCTTTTCTTTAATAATCAAATCAAGATTTCTCTTTTAAAAATTTTGGAGTTCTCTTTTTCTTTATTGAGATAATACAGTATTCAGTGGTTACTGGACACTAGATTCAGTGTGTCTGGGTTTGAACCCAATCACAATTGATGTGATCTGCTGAAGGCTCCTGAGTCTTAGCCTCCTCATCTGTGAAACAGAGATAACAGAACCTACTTCATGGGGCTGTGGTGAAGATGAGCGAGTTAACACAAGGACTCAAAATAGTTACTGGCAGTTGGGAATGAGTTAACTACCACAACCATTTATTATATCCTAAGTTATACTAAGTCTTCCTAAAAGTGCATCACTCAGCCAACTTCACCTGATCAGCTCAGCAAGAAGACTCCATGTCCTTGGAGACTTTTCTCCAAGGAATTGACCCATTTTTCTCTCAATGAAGGCTTTCTCCTTCCCAGATGTTCTCTCAATATACAATAAATCTAACAGCTGCGTAGTTTCATATTTGGCAGTGTGATAACCCAGTATCATACTCACCTGCCTTTAAGAAAGGATGTACTACCCTTATTTGGATGACTGTTGACAAGGTAGGTGTGTTTAGCACTGGAGACAGAAGATGGAGATGTGGACTGGAAAAGAGGAAGGAATAGTTTCATCTTTGTCTTTTCTTAAAGAAAAACATTTTCAAGTCATTTGTGCCATTTTCTTTATTCCACCTTTATTGAACTATTTGGTTTGTTAGAACTTTGATGTTTAAAATATTAGACATAAAATGAACAAACCTTATTTTAAAAGTAAACTAGTCCTTGCATTTTTTTTACTACAGCATTTGAAGGTCTCAAATAAAATGAATTATTATTCATTATGTTACTTTGTTTCATTGAATGTTCTACTAAAACAAAGCCTCCTTATCTCCAAAAATAATTGCCATGTTAGAAGAATCTACACATGTAAAGGACACCCCAGGGTTGAACTGTAGATGTTAAGACCATACTATGTATAGCACCGACATGGAATGTTACAGAAGGGAAAGCTAACCTTACTACTAGACAAAGTGACTACCGAACACTAATTGAAAGTAGATTTGTATAAAAATTTTCAACAGGCACACGATTGAAATCAACAGGCACACGATTGAAACGTCAGTGATTTGCACTGTCAAATAATCACTTTCCTAAAGTTAACTGAAATAATAGTGGAATCAAATTTGACTTTGGAAGTTAAATTATGCTAAAATTCCCAGCCAATTAAAAGTACTTTGATGGACATTAACTAAACCAGGCACAATAATACAATACATTAGAGGAAGAGATCTCTTCAAGATTTTTTTTATTCAGTCTAGCTTAACACTAAGATGCTGGAGTATTTCTGAAGATAGGACCTCAATAAAAAAGATACCTTTCATGTTATCTTGGTTTTAAGGCTTTCAGTCGAGGAAAGATACTTTATTTTCCCTTTCTTTAGGGAAACAGAGTTGTGATTTACTGGCAGTCTCACTGCTATATTTCATGAAAAGGAAATGTGGCTGATAAGACTTGTATTTGTTAACAATATTAAGTAGTTCTTTTTTTCCCTATTAATTAAATATTTTTCCTGTGAACATTGGAGAGCTTTACCCAGAAAAAGCAAAGACGGGGTGATGTGCTTTTCTAAACCCTCTAGTATTGGAACAAATTGCTGTTTCTTTTGATGAAGAATTAGATGAAGTGTTGTCATGTATTTGGGGTCAATGTCGTGTAAAGCAGGAAAATACAATTTAATCACTAGAGTGAAACTGAGCTAGCCACAATCCCCCATGACAAGAGGCATACCGAAACTGGGAACAACTGAGGTAACAGGGAACTAGGGAATCCTAGGTCATGCCACTTCCTTCCAGGCCTAAAACCATTAACTTTAAGAGGGAAATACAGCCAAGCTATTGAACCAAATTTCACTCTTCTAGCCCTTGCTGTCCCTTTCTCTGTTTCTTCTCCACTACTGCTTTCTTGAATTCTCTACTCTATTTCTAATTAGATAGATGACTTCATATAACTTAGATGTATAAAAGATGTGATTCCACTCTATACAGCAAAAGCCTTCAACAGGTTCACGTGATTGGAAGAATTAAAATATTCGACTAAATATCTTATTCAATTCTAGTAATTCACCCTGAAAAACAATATCTGTAATTTCATCAAAACTACTTGCATAAGGATAAACATCATAGAATTATTTATAAGATCAAGAACTACAAAAACCTAAATGGACATCAATATAGGAAAGGCTAAATAAATTATGGGACATTCATATTGTGGTAACCCTTTTTTTTTTGTATACCCAATACTTTTTAATCCTCTTCTCATAGCAGACCTTGATACTTCATTCCTGGATTGATCTGATATAGATGTATTTACCCTATACCCCTGGCTACACAAAAACTGTAGGAATAAACAAGTGACCCAAGTGTTCAACAGTGGCCTTCCCTGGGATTCCTCTAATCAAAGTTGGAAGAGAAGGTCTATGTCTACACAACTTGGACACATAAAGGACGCTTAGAGAGATAAGAATGGAGTTGCTTATATCCATGTTCCTTGGTACAACCAGGAAAACTGGTCTGAGATTGCGAACCTTGCGTGAGATGCAAAGTCCAGAGCAAGAGTTGATGATGTTAAAAACCCCTTATACCTCTAATTCCTATGGCCATTTCTTTACTTTATGCTACATGAACTGGTCTACACATATGCACTTTTAAAGGGTAGTTCATATTGACTGTTGATTTTTAAGTAGAGAACTGCTGTATTAGTTAGGGTTCTCTAGATAAACAGAATCAACGGGGAACACTTGCAGATATAAAATTTAAAAGGGTCTCACGTGACCGCAGGAACGCAGAGTCCAAATCCACAGGGCCGGCTGCGAAGCCGATGACTCCGATGGAGGGTCTGGATGAATTCCGAAGTAGAGGCTCACCAACCAAGGCAGGAATGGGACCTGTCTCCTCTGAGTCCTCCTGAAAAGGTTTCCGAGATTAGATTTAGCATCACTGGTTGCAGAAGACACTCCCCTTTGGCTGATTACAAATGGAATCAGCTGTGGAAGCAGCTGACGTGATCATGACCTCATCCTATGAAATGTCCTCATAGCAACAGACAGGCCAGCGCTTGCCCAATCAGATAAACAGGTACCACAACTTGGCCAAATGGACACATGTCCCTAACCAGGACAGTCCACCCCTTGCCAACGTGACAACTATATATATATATCACCTTAAACCATACTTAATTTCCAAATGAAAACAAATAAGCACACTGTTTTTCTTTTTCCTGACAATACTCAACTGTCCTGCATATAACTGGAAACACATTAAATCTCTCCAGAATAGGGTGCAAATCCTTGGGCAACATTCATTCTTAAACCTGATATCTTACAACTTAAATAGTATAACATGAACAAAACAGCATTACAGTCTTCGTTTCTGTAACTGATCACGGGGTCAAAGTTCATACTTGTCACTACCTTCTTTCACTACCCATTCCATGTTCCCTTTCCCCTCAGCAAGCACTTCAGCTGGCCGTGGTTCTTTGCCTGGTGGGGTGACCCAAACCTTCATTCCTGAAGTCTCAGAGCCATTAGTGGTCCTGCCTGGAATGTGTTATTGCAGTTTTCCATTGATTTTGATCACAGGGCATGGCAGTACTAAGAGACGCCCTAGGGGCTCTCCTATATTACAAGAAAACTCTTCTTTACCTTCGTTATGTAGTTGCAGTCCTACTTCCTTCTGATAGTCAGGGTCAATTACGCCAGACAATAATGTAATCCCCTTCTTGGCTTGTTGATCCAGAGGCATAAGTAGCCCAAAGTGACCAGGTGGCAATCTTCACTTCCAGTTCAGTGGTATCACTGTTGTTTCTCCTGGAGGAAGCACACCCTGTTTTGGAACCAGGGTAGCAGGGACAGGGAGCAAACAGTTTCCTAGTGGATCACTAGGGTAATAGTGAGAGGTACCACACCCATTTCCACCCCTTGGTTCCTGGACCCATGCTTCCTGGTTATGGGAGAAACAGCACCATACAGCAGATGCTGATTCAGAGCACACACAGCTTCCTGGAGAACATTACCCCAGCCTTTCAAGTTTTTGCCACCTAGCTGGCACCGGAATTGAGTTTTCTAAAAGCCATTCCACCGTTCAATCAATCTAGCTGCTTCTGGATGATGGGCAACATGGTAAGACCAGAGAAGTCCATGAGCATGCGCGCATTCCCACACTTCATTTGCAGTTTCATCTGGTGAAACAGGATTAAGCACTCTAGGCCTAATCCCTTCAGGCAGAGGCTGGGTGGCCAATTCCTCAAGGCAGGCTGGAGGTGGGGTGGCTATGTCCTCAGGGCAGACCAGTACAGGGTTTTCTAGAGAAGACTCAGCACGGCCTAGAGTTTCAACATCGCCCCCAACACCATTATCAATTCATATGTCACCATCCCATTTTTCAGGGTCCCACTCCTTTCTAATCAGTGCCCTCGCTTTGACAGCAGACACCATGCAAGACTGAGATTTCAGATTACGTTGTAAAGTTGCTAATCTAACAATAAGTTTCTGAGTCTGAGTTTTAGAGATCTCAGGTCTATGGCTACAGGACATGAGATTTTCCTTCAAGATACTCACAGAAACGTCTACATCTTTCAGACGGCACTTAAGCTTCTCGTTTGAAGCCTTAAGCCCATCCCTTTCACCCCTTAATGTAGACAGGGTATCTAACAACAAGCAACCAACATCTCTATAACTCTTATTTCTACAAAACTCTGGAAAGGTGTCAAAAACATCATCCCCCAGCGTCTGGCTTCGAACAAGCGAAGCATTAGGAGAATCGAATGATGATATTTTCTTTATCTCCTTTGGCAACTCACTCCATGGATTGAGAGTGTCATTCTGATTACGGGAATCAGAGTCCTTCGTGTCTCCGAGTCCAGTCAGAGTAGAAAACCATTCATAAAAACCCATTTCTAAGATTCTGTTTCTTAAGAACCACTCCTGGTACCAAGATGTATTAGTTAGGGTTCTCTAGATTAACAGAATCAACAGGGAACACTTGCAAATATAAAATTTATAAAAGTGTCTCACGTGACCGCTGGAAGGCAGAGTCCAAATCCATTGGGCGGGCTGTGACACCGACGATTCCGATGGAGGGTCTGGATGAACTCTGCAGGAGATGCTCACCAGCCCAAGTAGGAAGGGGCCTGTCTTCTCGGAGTCCTCATTAAAAGGATTCCCGTGATTATATTTAGCATCACTAATTATAGAAGACACTCCCCTTTGGCTGATTACAAATGGAATCAGCTGTGGATGCAGCTGAGGTGATCATGACCTAATCCTGTGAAATGTCCTCACTGCAACAGACAGGCCAGTACTTGCCCATTCAGATATACAGCTACCACAACTTGACCGAGTTGACACATGTCCCTAACCATGACACCTGCTTAATATGCTAATACCCTGTATAGCCAAAATATTTTGAAGAACATTTCAAGACATGAAAAAAGATCATATAATAATAGAAAACAAATATAAAAGGTACGAATGATGAAAAGTGTGTGTGTGTGTGTGTGTGTCTAGAAGAGAGTCTATCGGATTCAACAGTGGTTATCAGTGAGCGGTGATGTTCAAGAAAACCATATTCTCTTCTCTTTGTAATAAACCTCTTCTCTATGCCCATTGTACTTTTGTATGTCTGTTTTCTTTTTCTTTGTTGATGTGATTGTGTTATGAATTTCCTATCCACACTTTTACTCCTATTCTCATTTAAGTGTTTTCTTACTGATTTGTAAAAGATCACTACATATTAAGAATACAAGATATCTATGATGTTTCTGCAATGAGCTTTCCGCTTAGTTACTGTTTTTTCCTTCATGTTCATAAATATTTTACCGTTATGCTCTGTTTAATGATGTTTTCCATCATTTAGAATGTTCTCTTCCATTCATAGTTCAACCATTCATAACCATATATTTTCTTCCAGATTTTCTAATACTTTCATTCTTTACATTAAATTTTTAAGTTAACCTGCAGTTCCTTATTATGACAGGTTCTAATCATAATAGTTACCCATTCATTACCTGTTACAATGTGCCAGAAACTACGGTTAGCTGCTGACATGTATTTTTTTCATTTGTTTTCATGTCTACCTAATGGTGGCTACCATTATTAGCCTCCTTTTATAGACTGGGGAAACTGAGGCTTAGAGATGTGAAATAACTTGCTAGTAAGCAGCTGAGCCAGGATTCAAACCCAGATCTTTCTGACTCCCACACTTATACTACCCAGGATATGATCCAACTAGCTCCTTTTTTCCAATTCAAAACACTCCTGTTTTCAATTATGAACAATCTGTATTTCTGAACATATTTAAGTATACTTCACTAGCAGAGACTTTTGTTTTTGGACAGTCTTATGGTACTATAAGCATTATTGTTACAGAACTAAGCTGAAAATTTCCTACATGATTGCCTTTTGACACCCATCCCAAAGGGTTTTAATCTTTTTTTCTTTTTTTTACATGGGCAGGCACCGGGACCTGAACGCGGGTCCTCGGGCATGGCAGGCAAGCGTTCTTGCCTGCTGAGCCTCCGTGGCCTGCCCCAAAGGGTTAGTGCCAACTATGCTTGAAAAAAGCCTAGGCACTTTTGCATTCGCCAATCTAAGGTAACATTTCTTCTCTATTGGATAGATCATGTTCTATAACTGAAACTTTTGATTGTCTGACCTGCTAGTTCTCAACAACCCCTACTTCCTACTCATTTTTCTATGATTATTTCAAGGTTATTATATGATCCAGTTCAAACTGAAGGGTTTTAGATAATATACCTAAGAGTTTACAAGCCACTTACTGTTGTTTTCCAGTTGCTGATCGTTCTGAGTCACAAAGAATTGGTTACACTAATATTCAATATATGAACACTTTGTTTCATTTCAGTTTTCACTATAATAACGAGGACCACATTGTCATGAGGCCATGTGAAGCTGCTTATTCTTTCCTTCACTGTGACATCATATATCACATTCTACAAGTCCACAAAAGCACTAAAGTTAAGAAAAAATAACTTCTCTCTTAAAAAATTATGAAACTAAAATATCAATTTGAGTCCTAAAAGCATGGAAGCAGTTTTGTTTTTGTAATTCCTTAGGGAAACATAGGGTAATATAATGAAGCTAAGCATGAATGATCTAGAAGGGAATTTATCCTTAGAAAATGCGGGAGAAAATACTTCCTAAGTTCATCAACTCATGGATCCCCTAATTCTAGTTCTGCCACCTTGGTGATGCCAAGACTCACCAGTGGTTCAGGAGGTTTCAGCCTGATTCCTGCATACTCAAGCAGGAACCATACGTCAACCATCCACCTAATGACGTGATGATCATTGACGAGATCAACTACTTCATTAAGGGCTGCAAAATGGTGATATTCTCTCATTCCTTCTGCATTTATTAGTGGAAGCTGTTCGTCAAAAGCAAATTTTTCTTAACAACAGCTTGGCTAGTTTAGAAATATGTTTGGTTTAGGAAAGGCAGGTCAAACGTGTGCTTCTTTCACTTTGTCTATTTTCAGAACAATGAGTTGGTCCTAGTGTGTCAGTTAGCATTCTCTAGAGAAACAGAATCAACAGGGAACACTTGCAGATATAAAATTATAAAAGTGTCTCACGTGACCGCAGGAACGCAGAGTCCAAATCCACAGGGCCGGCTGCGAAGCCGATGACTCCGATGGAGGGTCTGGATGAATTCCGCAGTAGAGGCTCACCAGCCAAGGCAGGAATGGGGCCTGTCTCCTCTGAGTCCTCCTGAAAAGGTTTCCGAGATTAGATTTAGCATCACTGGTTGCAGAAGACACTCCCCTTTGGCTGATTACAAATGGAATCAGCTGTGGAAGCAGCTGACGTGATCATGACCTCATCCTATGAAATGCCCTCATAGCAACAGACAGGCCAGCGCTTGCCCAATCAGATAAACAGGTACCACAACTTGGCCAAATGGACACATGTCCCTAACCAGGACCGTCCACCCCTTGCCAACGTGACAACTATATGTATATATCACCTTAAACCATACTTAATTTCCAAATGAAAACAAATAAGCACACTGTTTTTCTTTTTCCTGACAATACTCAACTGTCCTGCATATAACTGGAAACACATTAAATCTCTCCAGAATAGGGTGCAAATCCTTGGGCAACATTCATTCTTAAACCTGATATCTTACAACTTAAATAGTATAACATGAACAAAACAGCATTCCAGTCTTCGTTTCTGTAACTGATCACGGGGTCAAAGTTCATACTTGTCACTACCTTCTTTCACTACCCATTCCATGTTCCCTTTCCCCTCAGCAAGCACTTCAGCTGGCCGTGGTTCTTTGCCTGGTGGGGTGACCCAAACCTTCATTCCTGAAGTCTCAGAGCCATTAGTGGTCCTGCCTGGAATGTGTTGTTGCAGTTTTCCATTGATTTTGATCACAGGGCATGGCAGTACTAAGAGACGCCCTAGGGGCTCTCCTATATTACAAGAAAACTCTTCTTTACCTTCGTTATGTAGTTGCAGTCCTACTTCCTTCTGATAGTCAGGGTCAATTACGCCAGACAATACTGTAATCCCCTTCTTGGCTTGTTGATCCAGAGGCATAAGTAGCCCAAAGTGACCTGGTGGCAATCTTCACTTCCAGTTCAGTGGTATCACTGTTGTTTCTCCTGGAGGAAGCACACCCTGTTTTGGAACCAGGGTAGCAGGGACAGGGAACAAACAGTTTCCTAGTGGATCACTAGGGTAATAGTGAGAGGTACCACACCCATTTCCACCCCTTGGTTCCTGGACCCATGCTTCCTGGTTATGGGAGAAACAGCACCATACAGCAGATGCTGATTCAGAGCACACACAGCTTCCTGGAGAACATTACCCCAGCCTTTCAAGTTTTTGCCACCTAGCTGGCACCGGAATTGAGTTTTCTAAAAGCCATTCCACCGTTCAATCAATCTAGCTGCTTCTGGATGATGGGCAACATGGTAAGACCAGAGAAGTCCATGAGCATGCGCGCATTCCCACACTTCATTTGCAGTTTCATCTGGTGAAACAGGATTAAGCACTCTAGGCCTAATCCCTTCAGGCAGAGGCTGGGTGGCCAATTCCTCAAGGCAGGCTGGAGGTGGGGTGGCTATGTCCTCAGGGCAGACCAGTACAGGGTTTTCTAGAGAAGACTCAGCACGGCCTAGAGTTTCAACATCGCCCCCAACACCATTATCAATTCATATGTCACCATCCCATTTTTCAGGGTCCCACTCCTTTCTAATCAGTGCCCTCGCTTTGACAGCAGACACCATGCAAGACTGAGATTTCAGATTACGTTGTAAAGTTGCTAATCTAACAATAAGTTTCTGAGTCTGAGTTTTAGAGATCTCAGGTCTATGGCTACAGGACATGAGATTTTCCTTCAAGATACTCATAGAAACGTCTACATCTTTCAGACGGCACTTAAGCTTCTCGTTTGAAGCCTTAAGCCCATCCCTTTCACCCCTTAATGTAGACAGGGTATCTAACAACAAGCAACCAACATCTCTATAACTCTTATTTCTACAAAACTCTGGAAAGGTGTCAAAAACATCATCCCCCAGCGTCTGGCTTCGTACAAGCGAAGCATTAGGAGAATCGAATGATGATATTTTCTTTATCTCCTTTGGCAACTCACTCCATGGATTGAGAGTGTCATTCTGATTACGGGAATCAGAGTCCTTCGTGTCTCCGAGTCCAGTCAGAGTAGAAAACCATTCATAAAAACCCATTTCTAAGATTCTGTTTCTTAAGAACCACTCCTGGTACCAAGATGTATTAGTTAGGGTTCTCTAGATTAACAGAATCAACAGGGAACACTTGCAAATATAAAATTTATAAAAGTGTCTCACGTGACCGCTGGAAGGCAGAGTCCAAATCCATTGGGCGGGATGTGACACCGACGATTCCAATGGAGGGTCTGGATGAACTCTGCAGGAGATGCTCACCAGCCCAAGTAGGAAGGGGCCTGTCTTCTCGGAGTCCTCATTAAAAGGATTCCCGTGATTATATTTAGCATCACTAATTATAGAAGACACTCCCCTTTGGCTGATTACAAATGGAATCAGCTGTGGATGCAGCTGACGTGATCATGACTTAATCCTGTGAAATGTCCTCACTGCAACAGACAGGCCAGTACTTGCCCATTCAGATATACAGCTACAACTTGACCGAGTTGACGCATGTCCCTAACCATGACACCTGCTTAATATGCTAATACCCTGTATAGCCAAAATATTTTGAAGAACATTTCAAGACATGAAAAAAGATCATATAATAATAGAAAACAAATATAAAAGGTACGAATGATGAAAAGTGTGTGTGTGTGTGTCTGTGTCTAGAAGAGATTCTATCGGATTCAACAGTGGTTATCAGTGAGTGGTGATGTTCAAGAAAACCATATTCTCTTCTCTTTGTAATAAACCTCTTCTCTATGCCCATTGTACTTTTGTATGTCTGTTTTCTTTTTCTTTGTTGATGTGATTGTGTTATGAATTTCCTATCCACACTTTTACTCCTATTCTCATTTAAGTGTTTTCTTACTGATTTGTAAAAGATCACTACATATTAAGGATACAAGATATCTATGATGTTTCTGTAATGAGCTTTCCGCTTAGTTACTGTTTTCTCCTTCATGTTCATAAATATTTTACCGTTATGCTCTGTTTAATGATGTTTTCCATCATTTAGAATGTTCTCTTCCATTCATAGTTCAACCATTCATAACCATATATTTTCTTCCAGATTTTCTAATACTTTCATTCTTTACATTAAATTTTTAAGTTAACCTGCAGTTCCTTATTATGACAGGTTCTAATCATAATAGTTACCCATTCATTACCTGTTACAATGTGCCAGAAACTACGGTCAGCTGCTGACAAGTATTTTTTTCATTTGTTTTCATGTCTACCTAATGGTTGCTACCATTATTAGCCTCCTTTTATAGACTGGGGAAACTGAGGCTTAGAGATGTGAAATAACTTGCTAGTAAGCAGCTGAGCCAGGATTCAAACCCAGATCTTTCTGACTCCCACACTTATACTACCCAGGATATGATCCAACTAGCTCCTTTTTTCCAATTCAAAACACTCCTGTTTTCAATTATGAACAATCTGTATTTCTGAACATATTTAAGTATACTTCACTAGCAGAGACTTTTGTTTTTGGACAGTCTTATGGTATTATAAGCATTATTGTTACAGAACTAAGCTGAAAATTTCCTACATGATTGCCTTTTGACACCCATCCCAAAGGGTTTTAATCTTTTTTTCTTTTTTTTACATGGGCAGGCACCGGGACCTGAACGCGGGTCCTCGGGCATGGCAGGCAAGCGTTCTTGCCTGCTGAGCCTCCGTGGCCTGCCCCAAAGGGTTAGTGCCAACTACGCTTGAAAAAAGCCTAGGCACTTTTGCATTCGCCAATCTAAGGTAACATTTCTTCTCTATTGGATAGATCATGTTCTATAACTGAAACTTTTGATTGTCTGACCTGCTAGTTCTCAACAACCCCTACTTCCTACTCATTTTTCTATGATTATTTCAAGGTTATTATATGATCCAGTTCAAACCGAAGGGTTTTAGATAATATACCTAAGAGTTTACAAGCCACTTACTGTTGTTTTCCAGTTGCTGATCGTTCTGAGTCACAAAGAATTGGTTACACTAATATTCAATATATGAACACTTTGTTTCATTTAGTTTTCACTATAATAACAAGGACCACATTGTCATGAGGCCATGTGAAGCTGCTTATTCTTTCCTTCACTGTGACATCATATATCACATTCTACAAGTCCACAAAAGCACTAAAGTTAAGAAAAAATAACTTCTCTCTTAAAAAATTATGAAACTAAAATATCAATTTGAGTCCTAAAAGCATGGAAGCAGTTTTGTTTTTGTAATTCCTTAGGGAAACATAGGGTAATATAATGAAGCTAAGCATGAATGATCTAGAAGGGAATGTATCCTTAGAAAATGCGGGAGAAAATACTTCCTAAGTTCATCAACTCATGGATCCCCTAATTCTAGTTCTGCCACCTTGGTGATGCCAAGACTCACCAGTGGTTCAGGAGGTTTCAGCCTGATTCCTGCATACTCAAGCAGGAACCATACGTCAACCATCCACCTAATGACGTGATGATCATTGACGAGATCAACTACTTCATTAAGGGCTGCAAAATGGTGATATTCTCTCATTCCTTCTGCATTTATTAGTCGAAGCTGTTCGTCAAAAGCAAATTTTTCTTAACAACAGCTTGGCTAGTTTAGAAATATGTTTGGTTTAGGAAAGGCAGGTCAAACGTGTGCTTCTTTCACTTTGTCTATTTTCAGAACAATGAGTTGGTCCTAGTGTGTCAGTTAGCATTCTCTAGAGAAACAGAATCAACACGGAACACTTGCAGATATAAAATTATAAAAGTGTCTCACGTGACCGCAGGAACGCAGAGTCCAAATCCACAGGGCCGGCTGCGAAGCCGATGACTCCGATGGAGGGTCTGGATGAATTCCGCAGTAGAGGCTCACCAGCCAAGGCAGGAATGGGGCCTGTCTCCTCTGAGTCCTCCTGAAAAGGTTTCCGAGATTAGATTTAGCATCACTGGTTGCAGAAGACACTCCCCTTTGGCTGATTACAAATGGAATCAGCTGTGGAAGCAGCTGACGTGATCATGACCTCATCCTATGAAATGCCCTCATAGCAACAGACAGGCCAGCGCTTGCCCAATCAGATAAACAGGTACCACAACTTGGCCAAATGGACACATGTCCCTAACCAGGACAGTCCACCCCTTGCCAACGTGACAACTATATGTATATATCACCTTAAATCATACTTAATTTCCAAATGAAAACAAATAAGCACACTGTTTTTCTTTTTCCTGACAATACTCAACTGTCCTGCATATAACTGGAAACACATTAAATCTCTCCAGAATAGGGTGCAAATCCTTGGGCAACATTCATTCTTAAACCTGATATCTTACAACTTAAATAGTATAACATGAACAAAACAGCATTCCAGTCTTCGTTTCTGTAACTGATCACGGGGTCAAAGTTCATACTTGTCACTACCTTCTTTCACTACCCATTCCATGTTCCCTTTCCCCTCAGCAAGCACTTCAGCTGGCCGTGGTTCTTTGCCTGGTGGGGTGACCCAAACCTTCATTCCTGAAGTCTCAGAGCCATTAGTGGTCCTGCCTGGAATGTGTTGTTGCAGTTTTCCATTGATTTTGATCACAGGGCATGGCAGTACTAAGAGACGCCCTAGGGGCTCTCCTATATTATAAGAAAACTCTTCTTTACCTTCGTTATGTAGTTGCAGTCCTACTTCCTTCTGATAGTCAGGGTCAATTACGCCAGACAATAATGTAATCCCCTTCTTGGCTTGTTGATCCAGAGGCATAAGTAGCCCAAAGTGACCAGGTGGCAATCTTCACTTCCAGTTCAGTGGTATCACTGTTGTTTCTCCTGGAGGAAGCACACCCTGTTTTGGAACCAGGGTAGCAGGGACAGGGAACAAACAGTTTCCTAGTGGATCACTAGGGTAATAGTGAGAGGTACCACACCCATTTCCACCCCTTGGTTCCTGGACCCATGCTTCCT
The DNA here is from genome assembly GCF_023851605.1 of Tamandua tetradactyla. Taxonomy (NCBI): domain Eukaryota; kingdom Metazoa; phylum Chordata; class Mammalia; order Pilosa; family Myrmecophagidae; genus Tamandua; species Tamandua tetradactyla. The sequence goes on along the minus strand of NC_135330.1, from coordinate 97,156,784 downwards.
GGTTATGGGAGAAACAGCACCATACAGCAGATGCTGATTCAGAGCACACACAGCTTCCTGGAGAACATTACCCCAGCCTTTCAAGTTTTTGCCACCTAGCTGGCACCGGAATTGAGTTTTCTAAAAGCCATTCCACCGTTCAATCAATCTAGCTGCTTCTGGATGATGGGCAACATGGTAAGACCAGAGAAGTCCATGAGCATGCGCGCATTCCCACACTTCATTTGCAGTTTCATCTGGTGAAACAGGATTAAGCACTCTAGGCCTAATCCCTTCAGGCAGAGGCTGGGTGGCCAATTCCTCAAGGCAGGCTGGAGGTGGGGTGGCTATGTCCTCAGGGCAGACCAGTACAGGGTTTTCTAGAGAAGACTCAGCACGGCCTAGAGTTTCAACATCGCCCCCAACACCATTATCAATTCATATGTCACCATCCCATTTTTCAGGGTCCCACTCCTTTCTAATCAGTGCCCTCGCTTTGACAGCAGACACCATGCAAGACTGAGATTTCAGATTACGTTGTAAAGTTGCTAATCTAACAATAAGTTTCTGAGTCTGAGTTTTAGAGATCTCAGGTCTATGGCTACAGGACATGAGATTTTCCTTCAAGATACTCATAGAAACGTCTACATCTTTCAGACGGCACTTAAGCTTCTCGTTTGAAGCCTTAAGCCCATCCCTTTCACCCCTTAATGTAGACAGGCTATGTAACAACAAGCAACCAACATCTCTATAACTCTTATTTCTACAAAACTCTGGAAAGGTGTCAAAAACATCATCCCCCAGCGTCTGGCTTCGTACAAGCGGAGCATTAGGAGAATCGAATGATGATATTTTCTTTATCTCCTTTGGCAACTCACTCCATGGATTGAGAGTGTCATTCTGATTACGGGAATCAGAGTCCTTCGTGTCTCCGAGTCCAGTCAGAGTAGAAAACCATTCATAAAAACCCATTTCTAAGATTCTGTTTCTTAAGAACCACTCCTGGTACCAAGATGTATTAGTTAGGGTTCTCTAGATTAACAGAATCAACAGGGAACACTTGCAAATATAAAATTTATAAAAGTGTCTCACGTGACCGCTGGAAGGCAGAGTCCAAATCCATTGGGCGGGCTGTGACACCGACGATTCCGATGGAGGGTCTGGATGAACTCTGCAGGAGATGCTCACCAGCCCAAGTAGGAAGGGGCCTGTCTTCTCCGAGTCCTCATTAAAAGGATTCCCGTGATTATATTTAGCATCACTAATTATAGAAGACACTCCCCTTTGGCTGATTACAAATGGAATCAGCTGTGGATGCAGCTGACGTGATCATGACCTAATCCTGTGAAATGTCCTCACTGCAACAGACAGGCCAGTACTTGCCCATTCAGATATACAGCTACCACAACTTGACCGAGTTGACACATGTCCCTAACCATGACACCTGCTTAATATGCTAATACCCTGTATAGCCAAAATATTTTGAAGAACATTTCAAGACATGAAAAAAGATCATATAATAATAGAAAACAAATATAAAAGGTACGAATGATGAAAAGTGTGTGTGTGTGTGTGTGTGTGTGTGTGTGTGTCTAGAAGAGAGTCTATCGGATTCAACAGTGGTTATCAGTGAGGGGTGATGTTCAAGAAAACCATATTCTCTTCTCTTTGTAATAAACCTCTTCTCTATGCCCATTGTACTTTTGTATGTCTGTTTTCTTTTTCTTGGTTGATGTGATTGTGTTATGAATTTCCTATCCACACTTTTACTCCTATTCTCATTTAAGTGTTTTCTCACTGATTTGTAAAAGATCACTACATATTAAGGATACAAGATATCTATGATGTTTCTGCAATGAGCTTTCCGCTTAGTTACCATTTTTTCCTTCATGTTCATAAATATTTTACCGTTATGCTCTGTTTAATGATGTTTCCCGTCATTTAGAATGTTCTCTTCCATTCATAGTTCAACCATTCATAACCATATATTTTCTTCCAGATTTTCTAATACTTTCATTCTTTACATTAAATTTTTAAGTTAACCTGCAGTTCCTTATTATGACAGGTTCTAATCATAATAGTTACCCATTCATTACCTGTTACAATGTGCCAGGAACTATGGTTAGCCGCTTACATGTATTTTTTTCATTTATTTTCATGTCTACCTAATGATGGCTACCATTATTAGCCTCCTTTTATAGACTGGGGAAACTGAGGCTTAGAGATGTGAAATAACTTGCTAGTAAGCAGCTGAGCCAGGATTCAAACCCAGATCTTTCTGACTCCCACACTTATACTACCCAGGATATGATCCAACTAGCTCCTTTTTTCCAATTCAAAACACTCTTGTTTTCAATTATGAACAATCTGTATTTCTGAACATATTTAAGTATACTTCACTAGCAGAGACTTTTGTTTTTGGACAGTCTTATGGTATTATAAGCATTATTGTTACAGAACTAAGCTGAAAATTTCCTACATGATTGCCTTTTGACACCCATCCCAAAGGGTTTTAATCTTTTTTCTTTTTTTTACATGGGCAGGCACCGGGACCTGAACGCGGGTCCTCGGGCATGGCAGGCAAGCGTTCTTGCCTGCTGAGCCTCCGTGGCCTGCCCCAAAGGGTTAGTGCCAACTATGCTTGAAAAAAGCCTAGGCACTTTTGCATTCGCCAATCTAAGGTAACATTTCTTCTCTATTGGATAGATCATGTTCTATAACTGAAACTTTTGATTGTCTGACCTGCTAGTTATCAACAACCCCTACTTCCTACTCATTTTTCTATGATTATTTCAAGGTTATTATATGATCCAGTTCAAACTGAAGGGTTTTAGATAATATACCTAAGAGTTTACAAGCCACTTACTGTTGTTTTCCAATTGTTGATCGTTCTGAGTCACAAAGAATTGGTTACACTAATATTCAACATATGAACACTTTGTTTCATTTCAGTTTTCACTATAATAACAAGGACCACATTGTCATGAGGCCATGTGAAGCTGCTAATTCTTTCCTTCACTGTGACATCATATATCACATTCTACAAGTCCACAAAAGCACTAAAGTTAAGAAAAAATAACTTCTCTCTTAAAAAATTATGAAACTAAAATATCAATTTGAGTCCTAAAAGCATGGAAGCAGTTTTGTTTTTTTAATTCCTTAGGGAAACATAGGGTAATATAATGAAGCTAAGCATGAATGATCTAGAAGGGAATGTATCCTTAGAAAATGCGGGAGAAAATACTTCCTAAGTTCATCAATTCATGGATCCCCTAATTCTAGTTCTGCCACCTTGGTGATGCCAAGACTCACCAGTGGTTCAGGAGGTTTCAGCCTGATTCCTGCATACTCAAGCAGGAACCATACGTCAACCATCCACCTAATGACGTGATGATCATTGACGAGATCAACTACTTCATTAAGGGCTGCAAAATGGTGATATTCTCTCATTCCTTCTGCACTTATTAGTCGAAGCTGTTCGTCAAAAGCAAATTTTTCTTAACAACTGCTTGGCTAGTTTAGAAATATGTTTGGTTTAGGAAAGGCAGGTCAAACGTGTGCTTCTTTCACTTTGTCTATTTTCAGAACAATGAGTTGGTCCTAGAGTGTCAGTTAGCATTCTCTAGAGAAACAGAATCAACAGGGAACACTTGCAGATATAAAATTATAAAAGTGTCTCACGTGACCGCAGGAACGCAGAGTCCAAATCCACAGGGCCGGCTGCGAAGCCGATGACTCCGATGGAGGGTCTGGATGAATTCCGCAGTAGAGGCTCACCAGCCAAGGCAGGAATGGGGCCTGTCTCCTCTGAGTCCTCCTGAAAAGGTTTCCGAGATTAGATTTAGCATCACTGGTTGCAGAAGACACTCCCCTTTGGCTGATTACAAATGGAATCAGCTGTGGAAGCAGCTGACGTGATCATGACCTCATCCTATGAAATGTCCTCATAGCAACAGACAGGCCAGCGCTTGCCCAATCAGATAAACAGGTACCACAACTTGGCCAAATGGACACATGTCCCTAACCAGGACAGTCCACCCCTTGCCAACGTGACAACTATATGTATATATCACCTTAAACCATACTTAATTTCCAAATGAAAACAAATCAGCACACTGTTTTTCTTTTTCCTGACAATACTCAACTGTCCTGCATATAACTGGAAACACATTAAATCTCTCCAGAATAGGGTGCAAATCCTTGGGCAACATTCATTCTTAAACCTGATATCTTACAACTTAAATAGTATAACATGAACAAAACAGCATTACAGTCTTCGTTTCTGTAACTGATCACGGGGTCAAAGTTCATACTTGTCACTACCTTCTTTCACTACCCATTCCATGTTCCCTTTCCCCTCAGCAAGCACTTCAGCTGGCCGTGGTTCTTTGCCTGGTGGGGTGACCCAAACCTTCATTCCTGAAGTCTCAGAGCCATTAGTGGTCCTGCCTGGAATGTGTTGTTGCAGTTTTCCATTGATTTTGATCACAGGGCATGGCAGTACTAAGAGACGCCCTAGGGGCTCTCCTATATTACAAGAAAACTCTTCTTTACCTTCGTTATGTAGTTGCAGTCCTACTTCCTTCTGATAGTCAGGGTCAATTACGCCAGACAATACTGTAATCCCCTTCTTGGCTTGTTGATCCAGAGGCATAAGTAGCCCAAAGTGACCTGGTGGCAATCTTCACTTCCAGTTCAGTGGTATCACTGTTGTTTCTCCTGGAGGAAGCACACCCTGTTTTGGAACCAGGGTAGCAGCGACAGGGAGCAAACAGTTTCCTAGTGGATCACTAGGGTAATAGTGAGAGGTACCACACCCATTTCCACCCCTTGGTTCCTGGACCCATGCTTCCTGGTTATGGGAGAAACAGCACCATACAGCAGATGCTGATTCAGAGCACACACAGCTTCCTGGAGAACATTACCCCAGCCATTCAAGTTTTTGCCACCTAGCTGGCACCGGAATTGAGTTTTCTAAAAGCCATTCCACCGTTCAATCAATCTAGCTGCTTCTGGATGATGGGCAACATGGTAAGACCAGAGAAGTCCATGAGCATGCGCGCATTCCCACACTTCATTTGCAGTTTCAACTGGTGAAACAGGATTAAGCACTCTAGGCCTAATCCCTTCAGGCAGAGGCTGGGTGGCCAATTCCTCAAGGCAGGCTGGAGGTGGGGTGGCTATGTCCTCAGGGCAGACCAGTACAGGGTTTTCTAGAGAAGACTCAGCACGGCCTAGAGTTTCAACATCGCCCCCAACACCATTATCAATTCATATGTCACCATCCCATTTTTCAGGGTCCCACTCCTTTCTAATCAGTGCCCTCGCTTTGACAGCAGACACCATGCAACACTGAGATTTCAGATTACGTTGTAAAGTTGCTAATCTAACAATAAGTTTCTGAGTCTGATTTTTAGAGATCTCAGGTCTATGGCTACAGAACATAAGATTTTCCTTCAAGATACTCGCAGAAACGTCTACATCTTTCAGACGGCACTTAAGCTTCTCGTTTGAAGCCTTAAGCCCATCCCTTTCACCCCTTAATGTAGACAGGCTATGTAACAACAAGCAACCAACATCTCTATAACTCTTATTTCTACAAAACTCTGGAAAGGTGTCAAAAACATCATCCCCCAGCGTCTGGCTTCGTACAAGCGGAGCATTAGGAGAATCGAATGATGATATTTTCTTTATCTCCTTTGGCAACTCACTCCATGGATTGAGAGTGTCATTCTGATTACGGGAATCAGAGTCCTTCGTGTCTCCGAGTCCAGTCAGAGTAGAAAACCATTCATAAAAACCCATTTCTAAGATTCTGTTTCTTAAGAACCACTCCTGGTACCAAGATGTATTAGTTAGGGTTCTCTAGATTAACAGAATCAACAGGGAACACTTGCAAATATAAAATTTATAAAAGTGTCTCACGTGACCGCTGGAAGGCAGAGTCCAAATCCATTGGGCGGGCTGTGACACCGACGATTCCGATGGAGGGTCTGGATGAACTCTGCAGGAGATGCTCACCAGCCCAAGTAGGAAGGGGCCTGTCTTCTCGGAGTCCTCATTAAAAGGATTCCCGTGATTATATTTAGCATCACTAATTATAGAAGACACTCCCCTTTGGCTGATTACAAATGGAATCAGCTGTGGATGCAGCTGACGTGATCATGACCTAATCCTGTGAAATGTCCTCACTGCAACAGACAGGCCAGTACTTGCCCATTCAGATATACAGCTACCACAACTTGACCGAGTTGACACATGTCCCTAACCATGACACCTGCTTAATATGCTAATACCCTGTATAGCCAAAATATTTTGAAGAACATTTCAAGACATGAAAAAAGATCATATAATAATAGAAAACAAATATAAAAGGTACGAATGATGAAAAGTGTGTGTGTGTGTGTGTGTGTGTGTGTGTGTGTCTAGAAGAGAGTCTATCGGATTCAACAGTGGTTATCAGTGAGGGGTGATGTTCAAGAAAACCATATTCTCTTCTCTTTGTAATAAACCTCTTCTCTATGCCCATTGTACTTTTGTATGTCTGTTTTCTTTTTCTTGGTTGATGTGATTGTGTTATGAATTTCCTATCCACACTTTTACTCCTATTCTCATTTAAGTGTTTTCTCACTGATTTGTAAAAGATCACTACATATTAAGGATACAAGATATCTATGATGTTTCTGCAATGAGCTTTCCGCTTAGTTACCATTTTTTCCTTCATGTTCATAAATATTTTACCGTTATGCTCTGTTTAATGATGTTTCCCATCATTTAGAATGTTCTCTTCCATTCATAGTTCAACCATTCATAACCATATATTTTCTTCCAGATTTTCTAATACTTTCATTCTTTACATTAAATTTTTAAGTTAACCTGCAGTTCCTTATTATGACAGGTTCTAATCATAATAGTTACCCATTCATTACCTGTTACAATGTGCCAGGAACTATGGTTAGCCGCTTACATGTATTTTTTTCATTTATTTTCATGTCTACCTAATGATGGCTACCATTATTAGCCTCCTTTTATAGACTGGGGAAACTGAGGCTTAGAGATGTGAAATAACTTGCTAGTAAGCAGCTGAGCCAGGATTCAAACCCAGATCTTTCTGACTCCCACACTTATACTACCCAGGATATGATCCAACTAGCTCCTTTTTTCCAATTCAAAACACTCTTGTTTTCAATTATGAACAATCTGTATTTCTGAACATATTTAAGTATACTTCACTAGCAGAGACTTTTGTTTTTGGACAGTCTTATGGTATTATAAGCATTATTGTTACAGAACTAAGCTGAAAATTTCCTACATGATTGCCTTTTGACACCCATCCCAAAGGGTTTTAATCTTTTTTTCTTTTTTTTACATGGGCAGGCACCGGGACCTGAACGCGGGTCCTCGGGCATGGCAGGCAAGCGTTCTTGCCTGCTGAGCCTCCGTGGCCTGCCCCAAAGGGTTAGTGCCAACTATGCTTGAAAAAAGCCTAGGCACTTTTGCATTCGCCAATCTAAGGTAACATTTCTTCTCTATTGGATAGATCATGTTCTATAACTGAAACTTTTGATTGTCTGACCTGCTAGTTATCAACAACCCCTACTTCCTACTCATTTTTCTATGATTATTTCAAGGTTATTATATGATCCAGTTCAAACTGAAGGGTTTTAGATAATATACCTAAGAGTTTACAAGCCACTTACTGTTGTTTTCCAATTGTTGATCGTTCTGAGTCACAAAGAATTGGTTACACTAATATTCAACATATGAACACTTTGTTTCATTTCAGTTTTCACTATAATAACAAGGACCACATTGTCATGAGGCCATGTGAAGCTGCTAATTCTTTCCTTCACTGTGACATCATATATCACATTCTACAAGTCCACAAAAGCACTAAAGTTAAGAAAAAATAACTTCTCTCTTAAAAAATTATGAAACTAAAATATCAATTTGAGTCCTAAAAGCATGGAAGCAGTTTTGTTTTTTTAATTCCTTAGGGAAACATAGGGTAATATAATGAAGCTAAGCATGAATGATCTAGAAGGGAATGTATCCTTAGAAAATGCGGGAGAAAATACTTCCTAAGTTCATCAATTCATGGATCCCCTAATTCTAGTTCTGCCACCTTGGTGATGCCAAGACTCACCAGTGGTTCAGGAGGTTTCAGCCTGATTCCTGCATACTCAAGCAGGAACCATACGTCAACCATCCACCTAATGACGTGATGATCATTGACGAGATCAACTACTTCATTAAGGGCTGCAAAATGGTGATATTCTCTCATTCCTTCTGCACTTATTAGTCGAAGCTGTTCGTCAAAAGCAAATTTTTCTTAACAACTGCTTGGCTAGTTTAGAAATATGTTTGGTTTAGGAAAGGCAGGTCAAACGTGTGCTTCTTTCACTTTGTCTATTTTCAGAACAATGAGTTGGTCCTAGAGTGTCAGTTAGCATTCTCTAGAGAAACAGAATCAACAGGGAACACTTGCAGATATAAAATTATAAAAGTGTCTCACGTGACCGCAGGAACGCAGAGTCCAAATCCACAGGGCCGGCTGCGAAGCCGATGACTCCGATGGAGGGTCTGGATGAATTCCGCAGTAGAGGCTCACCAGCCAAGGCAGGAATGGGGCCTGTCTCCTCTGAGTCCTCCTGAAAAGGTTTCCGAGATTAGATTTAGCATCACTGGTTGCAGAAGACACTCCCCTTTGGCTGATTACAAATGGAATCAGCTGTGGAAGCAGCTGACGTGATCATGACCTCATCCTATGAAATGTCCTCATAGCAACAGACAGGCCAGCGCTTGCCCAATCAGATAAACAGGTACCACAACTTGGCCAAATGGACACATGTCCCTAACCAGGACAGTCCACCCCTTGCCAACGTGACAACTATATGTATATATCACCTTAAACCATACTTAATTTCCAAATGAAAACAAATCAGCACACTGTTTTTCTTTTTCCTGACAATACTCAACTGTCCTGCATATAACTGGAAACACATTAAATCTCTCCAGAATAGGGTGCAAATCCTTGGGCAACATTCATTCTTAAACCTGATATCTTACAACTTAAATAGTATAACATGAACAAAACAGCATTACAGTCTTCGTTTCTGTAACTGATCACGGGGTCAAAGTTCATACTTGTCACTACCTTCTTTCACTACCCATTCCATGTTCCCTTTCCCCTCAGCAAGCACTTCAGCTGGCCGTGGTTCTTTGCCTGGTGGGGTGACCCAAACCTTCATTCCTGAAGTCTCAGAGCCATTAGTGGTCCTGCCTGGAATGTGTTGTTGCAGTTTTCCATTGATTTTGATCACAGGGCATGGCAGTACTAAGAGACGCCCTAGGGGCTCTCCTATATTACAAGAAAACTCTTCTTTACCTTCGTTATGTAGTTGCAGTCCTACTTCCTTCTGATAGTCAGGGTCAATTACGCCAGACAATACTGTAATCCCCTTCTTGGCTTGTTGATCCAGAGGCATAAGTAGCCCAAAGTGACCTGGTGGCAATCTTCACTTCCAGTTCAG